>NC_048591.1:41556189-41718689 GCF_013265735.2 Oncorhynchus mykiss | reverse complement strand
AACATTTTGTTGACAGAACTGAAAAAGTGTGTGCGAGGAGGCCTACACACCTGACTCAGCTACACCAGCTCTGTCAGGAGGAATGGGCCAAAATTCACCCAACTTATTGTGGGAAGCTTGTGGAAGGCTACCCGAAACGTTTGACCCAAGTTAAACAATTTAATGGCAATGCCACCAAATACTAATTGAGTCTATGTAAACTTCTGACCCACTGGAAATGTGATTGAAGAAATTAAAGCTGAAATAAATTATTCTCCCTGCTATTAATCTGACTTTTCTCCTTCTTAAAGTAAAGTGGTGATCCTAACTGATTTTTACTAGGATTAAATGTCAGGAATTGTGAAAAACTTATCTTAAATGTATTTGTCTAAGATGTATGTAAACTTCCGACTTCAACTGTAAACTATTATCACTTGTCTAATATGACTGGTCTATTTTGACAGCAAAGCATACTGAGCTGTGCATAAATATATCAAACACATATAATATACAATATATGCAATTACAAAACATATTAAGAATAACAGACACATGTACCAACATAGAGGTCTATGATCATGACTGAACTGGCCAAAGGGTTCCAGAACATCTCATTTCAGAGAGCTCTGGAAGTTTTTCAAAATAAAAAGTTAAATCTGCTTTTTTTGAAAGTCTAAATGGAATTAATGATGATAGATACATAGGCAAGACTTCTTTGTAGAAAATTCTGCTCTCTCCTTACATACAAAGAGGCCCAACCAATTTTTGATACAAACATAATGGTGAGTTCTAGAACCATCACCAGTAATAAACCTAAGGGGACAATGGTGAGTTCTAAAACTATCACCAGTAATAAACCTAAGGGCCCAATGGTGAGTTCTAGAACCATCACCAGTGATAAACCTAAGGGTACAATGGTGAGTTCTAGAACCATCACCAGTAATAAACCTAAGGGCCCAATGGTGAGTTCTAGAACTATCACCAGTAATAAACCTAAGGGCCCAATGGTGAGTTCTAGAACTATCACCAGTAATACACCTAAGGGCCCAATGGTGAGTTCTAGAACTATCACCAGTAATAACCCTAAGGGCCCAAAGGTGAGTTCTAGAACTATCACCAGTAATAAACCGGCTCTAGGCAAGGTTTCCCCAGTTCGCCAGGAGATCCCAGTGCGGCGTGTTCCAGCTCCCATCCGGAGCTGCCAGAGTCTCCCTCCTGTCCAGAGCTGCCAGAGTCTCCCTCCTGTCCAGAGCTACCAGAGTCTCCCTCCAGTCCGGAGCTGCCAGAGTCTCCCTCCTGTCCGGGGTCGGCGGCGAGGTCCACGTCCCGCACCAGAGCCGCCACCGCGGATAGATGCCCACCTAGACCCTCCCCTATAGGTTAAGATTTTGCGGCCGGAGTCCGCACCTTTGGGGGGGGGGGTACTGTCACGCCCTGACCTTAGAGATCCTTTTTATGTCTGTATTTTGGTTTGGTCAGGGCGTGAGTTGGGGTGGGCATTCTATGTTTTGTGTTCTATGTTTTATATTTCTGTGTGTTTGGCCGGGTGTGGTTCTCAATCAGAGGCAGCTGTCTATGTTGTCGCTGATTGAGAATCATACTTAGGTAGCCTTTTCCCACCTGTGTTTTGTGGGTAGCTGTTTTCTGTTTTTGTGTCTGCACCAGACAGAACTGTTTCGGTTTCGTTCGTTCTCTTTGTTGGTTTTGTTATTCAGTGTTCAGTTCTATTAATAAATCATGAACACTTAACCACGCTGCGCTTTGGTCCAGTCATTCACAGGAAGAGGATCGTTTCAACCACCATTTATTTCAAATAGGAAACCAACTGACATTAAATGCTGACTAAAACTACTTGCTTATGCAGGGAATTAACAGTTTTCCAGAATTTAGAGGGATCACTAAGAGTCATAGCGCTAAGGAAGTAGTTTGATTTGGTCTGTTTAAACTGAGGCATTGCACTTATTTCTCAATTGCCTAAATAGTTAAGCAGTTAACGAGCCAGTTTGTCTAGCCTTGGCCCAGGTTTGATTTCTTATCAAGAGGAGGTCTGAGAGTACAGGAGAGTACCATGGATTTGTTTATTTTTGTTGATTCGGTTGAGAGGGGCATGTTTATCAGCCAGAGAGGTAAAAATGGATGAGAAAAATGAAAGTGCCACAACAGGATCTGGCATGCAGCCAGTAGAAAACACCTCTGAATAATAGATTGTGAAGGAATGCCTGGGGCAAGATTTTTAATACAAGGGTCAGAGTTTTTCCAGTTGGTATCTCTAATGCAAGCAAGTGGTCGCTGATATCACTTACAACATCACTAGCCAAATACTTATGGGGACAGTTAATCAGGATAAGGTCAATCAATGAGAAGTTTGCTCAATTTTTTACATTTGTTATCAGCTGAGTCAAGTTGAACTCCAGACATATTCCTAAACTGAGGCGTGTGAAAGCCAGTCTAGATGTAGATCTCCTAACACAACTAGTTCAGATACCAGAAAAGGTTTATAATAATCAGTACACAGTACACTACAAGCCTGTGTACTGACAAATATCAGCTCCACCAGCTTGCACCTCCACCCGAGGCTGTCCCAGCATGCCACAAGGGGCTGGTATTGTAGCAGCTTGTCGGGAAAGAACTGCTCCATGTAGCCGTCCAATGAGCAGCCAACTTCCGAAATGAGCCCCTCCCCCTGACCTTTCCCACAACAACAACAATATCTGGCATATTTGGCACACAGGAAAACACATCAATCATCAACATCAAACCAGCTTCCTCTTAGATCTCCTAACACAACCAGTTCAGATACCAGAAAGTATTTTAAATAGTCAGAAATAAAACCATCAACCTCCGTCGAGGTGGCTGGTGGGCGGTAGACCGCAGCAATAAATATACGCATATTTTGGCTTATGGACAGTTTTATAAGCAACAGCTCGCACATTTTGGGGACAGAGATGCTAAGACAGCATGATACCACAAGAGAAGGTGTTACATAAATACCCCTACCCCTTTTTTTCACGTCTGAAAACATTATAGTCCGCATCAACAGTCCTTATCCATGATCAAATCATTCACCCAGTTCTCTGAGATAGTGTCATGCACCCAGACATTTAGACAGTCCAGTTTAGATGTCAGGCTTTTGCACATTTATATGTAACAGGCCAAACAGCCGGAGTATCCATGGTGATACAAGAGTCAATAGAACTGGATGAGTTGCAATGGGCTTCCTGGTTGGATTCAAAGTCACAGAGTTAATAGTAGAATTCAGGTGAATGTGCACAACATAACTATTGACAATATCCATACACTTATGAGCACATGAGGCAAAACGATAGCGTGATATCAAACTGTTAATAGCATAGTTGGAGCTAACATAATTACTATTTACAATACCCCCTTACAGTATAAACATGAGACGCTGTGGCGAAATGATATCGCTGCGATTTAATGGAAGTAAATACCTTTTGAGGAGAATGATTTGATCAGTCAATGCCTCATCGCTGCCTTGCAGTGTTTGGACAGGATCCACGCACCCAGATGATTAGGGTGGATCCCTCTTCCAAAAGGTGTAAAAATTGTCTACAAAAGTTAACAGCCAAGGAGCTACAGTGGTCACGTAGCCAGTTGTGAAGTGCTAGAAGCCTGCTAAAAGGTTCACTACCTCGATAGGACTGGTCTGATAGGACTGTGTTATTAAAATGTTTATATGGCGATTCAAATTCAATGAAGACTGATGGATGAGAGGGGTTTACACATGTATTATTTAGTGGTCTTAGGTATAGTGTCACACAAACACACACACACGCAGGCACGCACGCACGCACGAACACACACACACACACACACACACACACACATATACACGCACGCAGGCAGGCAGGCCGGCACGCACACACACACACACACACACACACACACACACACACACACACACGGATACAAAGACAGATTGTAGATGTTAAATCTCTCAGCGTATGGGAGCCTCTTTCCCACGGTCACACTCCACTGCAGGCCCAGAGCTATCTATCAGGAAGGAAATGATGTTATCACTGCTTCTTGTTGGAATGTTTGGATTACTGTTTCTCCTGGTTTAGAGAAAGGGGGTGTGATGTGAACTGGGACTGAGTGTAGAGGAGGATGTATAGAGTATAATATATATCATGTGTATATATATATATATATATATATATATATATGTTTGGCTCTGGTGTCTGTGTGTGTGTGTGTGTGTGTGTGTGTGTGTGTGTGTGTGTGTGTGTGTGTGTGTGTGTTTTTCTCATACCTCTGTACTTCCTTCAGGTCCAAACTCATCTGAGGCTGTGGCTGATCTTCCACTGAGATAGTGGAAGATCACACACACACACACACACACACACACACACACACACACACACAGAGACAAACAAACACACATAAACACACACACAGATACACTATCGCACTCTCTCTCCAGTACTCCCACATACTCTTCCAACCAGAACTATAAATACAGAAATGAATCGCTGCATGAAGCAGGAAAAGAGCACAGTCCATATCTCCTATCTTATCTACATCCAGGACAGTCCATCTCTCCTATCTTATCTACATCCAGGACAGTCCATATCTCCTATCTTATCTACATCCAGGACAGTCCATATCTCCTATCTTATCTACATCCAGGACAGTCCATATCTCCTATCTTATCTACATCCAGGACAGCCCATATCTCCTATCTTATCTACATTCAGGACAGTCCATATCTCCTATCTTATCTACATCCAGGACAGTCCATATCTCCTATCTTATCTACATCCAGGACAGTCCATCTCTCCCATCTTATCTACATCCAGGACAGTCCATATCTCATATCTTATCCACATCCAGGACAGTCCATCTCTCCTGTCTCATCCACATCCAGGACAGTCCATCTCTCCCATCTTATCTACATCCAGGACAGTCCATCTCTCCTATCTTATCCACATCCAGGAGAGTCCATATCTCCTATCTTATCCGCATTGAGGACAGCCCATCTCTCTCATTTTATCCACATCCAGGACAGTCCATCTCTCCTATCTTATCCACATTGAGGACAGCCCATCTCTCTCATTTTATCCACATCCAGGACAGTCCATCTCTCCTATCTTATCCACATTGAGGACAGCCCATCTCTCTCACTTTATCCACATCCAGGACAGTCCATCTCTCCCATCTTATCTACATCCAGGACAGTCCATCTCTCCTATCTTATCCACATCCAGGAGAGTCCATATCTCCTATCTTATCCGCATTGAGGACAGCCCATCTCTCTCATTTTATCCACATCCAGGACAGTCCATAACTCCTATCTTTCCACATTGAGGACAGTCCATCTCTCCCATCTTATCCACATCCAGGACAGCCCATCTCTCCCATCTTATCCACATCCAGGACAGTCCATCTCTCCTATCTTATCCACATTGAGGACAGTCCATCTCTCCCGTCTTATCCACATCCAGGACAGTCCATCTCTCCCATTTTATCCAAATCCAGGACAGTCCATCTCTCCTATCTTATCTACATCCAGGACAGTCCATATCTCATATCTTATCCACATCCAGGACAGTCCATCTTCTATCTTATCCACATCCAGGACAGTCCATCTCTCCCATCTTATCTACATCCAGGACAGTCCATCTCTCCCATCTTATCCACATCCAGGACAGTCCATATCTCCGATCTTATCCACATTGAGGACAGTCCATCTCTCCCATCTTATCCACATCCAGGACAGTCCATCTCTCCCATTTTATCCAAATCCAGGACAGTCCATCTCTCCTATCTTATCTACATCCAGGACAGTCCATATCTCATATCTTATCCACATCCAGGACAGTCCATCTCCTATCTTATCCACATCCAGGACAGTCCATCTCTCCCATCTTATCTACATCCAGGACAGTCCATCTCTCCCATCTTATCCACATCCAGGACAGTCCATTTCTCCTATCTTATCCACATCCAGGACAGTCCATATCTCCTACATTATCCACATTGAGGAAAGTTCATCTCTCCCATCTTATCCACATCAAGGACAGTCCATCTCTCCTATCTTATCCACATCCAGGACAGCCCATCTCTCTCACTTTATCCACATCCAGGACAGTCCATCTCTCCTATCTTATCCACATCCAGGACAGCCCATCTCTCTCATTTTATCCACATCCAGGACAGTCCATATCTCCCATCTTATCCACATTGAGGACAGTCCATCTCTCCCATCTTATCCACATCCAGGACAGTCCATCTCTCCCATCTTATCCACATCCAGGACAGTCCATCTCTCCCATTTAATCTATCCAGGACAGTCCATATCTCCTATCTTATCCACATCCAGGACAGTCCATCTCTCCCATCTTATCCACATCCAGGACAGTCCATCTCTCCTATCTTATCCACATCCAGGACAGTCCATCTCTCCTATCTTATCCACATCCAGGACAGTCCATCTCTCCTATCTTATCCACATCCAGGACAGTCCATCTCTCCTATCTTATCCACATCCAGGACAGTCCATCTCTCCTATCTTATCCACATCCAGGACAGTCCATCTTATCCACATCCAGTCATTTATCCGCTTATACGGTATAGATATTAGTTTTCTCTCCAGCAGCATCATGCTGCTAGTACCCACCTCTACATCACCCTATGTATATAGACTTTTTGTTTTCTTTTGTTCTACTCTATTATTGACTGTATGTTTTGTTTATTCCATGTGTAACTCTGTGTTGTTGTATGTGTCGAATTGATACGCTTTATCATGGCCAGGTCGCAGTTACAAATGAGAACTTGTTCTCAACTTGAAATAAAATAAAATGAAATAAAATGAATAAATATGTAGAGACATTTGAGGATCAGTCTAAAGATCTGGCTGTGATGGTGTCAAGCATTACACTACAGTATCTGGGTACTCTCATAAAAGGCATTCAAAAAGTCATTATAGATTTTGAAATTGGCCTCATGGGTAGAATGTTATTAATATTTTTCATAATAACCATGATGAATAAACTTGTCATTTCTTTTGGCAACAAAACCTGTTGTTTGGTTTTCTGTGATGTATTTAAAGTGTAATATTGGGACGCAAACTAAAAATGTAATACATTTCAACTCGATATCTGACCTGGTACAGGTGTCTTCTTTTCTTTTAGCCCATAACCATGTGTGTGAGGTTGTCACGGCATTCAAGAGAAGAAGGTGAGGACCAAGGTGCAGCATGGTACGTGTTCATAATTCATTTATTAGTAACTGAACACTAAATTCAATAATGACAAAAATAATAACCTAAACAGTTGTGTCTGGTACAGATACAAAACAGAAAACAACTACCCACAAAACCCATGTGGGCAAGAGCTACCTAAGTATGGTTCTCAATCAGAGACAACGACAGACAGCTGTCCCTGATTGAGAACCACACCCAGCCAAAAACAAAGAAATACAAAAACATAGAAAAAATAACATAGAATGCCCACCCTAGTCACACCCTGGCCTAACCAAAATAGAGAATAAAAAGCCTCTCTATGGCCAGGGCGTGACAGAGGTATATACATTTGTTTCAAAGTAGTGTTGTTTAAGACTACCAAGAAACACTGTGTGACCCTGATTTAGTCCACTACACTAAAAGTTTAAATAGAATTTTCTGCAGTTCTACACTTTTTGCCATGGGGCAGAGATCATTTAAAAAAAAAAACATTTTAAGACAAACATTTGCAATTCTATCGGTTTTGTCATGGGGTTCAGAGAAATGTTTTGCAGTTTTACAGCTAATTTCCTGCAATTCCATCCATTTTGCAATGCTTATGCCCTGTTTAAGGATATCTGAGGGAGAGTGACTAACAAAATCAATGGGGGTCCCCTGGAGGTGAGGGCCCTTGGGCACGTGTCCTGCGTTGGTATTCGGCAACGATTAAGTTTAGATAGCTAGACTAATTTACCAATCTAAAATGTGTTTGTTGACATGGCTAATTGAGTGACTGTCACTGACTGACATAACATGAGAAAAATGGCTGATGCACAAACAAATGTACCTTGAGTATTCTATTATTCTAACTATCGACAGTAAGTTCAGACCCCAACTGTCGCTTATGCCTGGATCCGGCCCTGTGTGGCTTTTCAGCTGTGAAGAATTACCCTGTCAGTGGGTCTAACCTGGGTTTCTCCTCTGTGACACTGAACCTGGTATTCTTGTGTTTCTTTTGTTCTATTCCAGGACAACGTGGACTGCCCAGACTTTCAATGTAGCAACTGTTTGCTTGCAGAGGACTACAGGGGCGAAGGGGCTACTCTTAGCAAACAAGTAGTGAACCTACACAAGCTACTGGGGAGTCCTGCATCAGCTACTGGGGAGTCCTGCATCAGCTACTGGGGAATCCTACACCAGCTACTGGGGAGTCCTGCATCAGCTACTGGGGAATCCTACACCAGCTACTGGGGAATCCTACACCAGCTACTGGGGAATCCTACATCAGCTACTGGGGAATCCTACACCAGCTACTGGGGAGTCCTGCATCAGCTACTGGGGAGTCCTGCATCAGCTACTGGGGAATCCTACACCAGCTACTGGGGAATCCTACACCAGCTACTGGGGAATCCTACACCAGCTACTGGGGAATCCTACACCAGCTACTGGGGAATCCTACACCAGCAACTGGGGAGTCCTACACCAGCTACTGGGGAATCCTACACACGCTACTGGGGAATCCTACACCAGCTACTGGGGAATCATACACACGCTACTGGGGAATCCTACATCAGCTACTGGGGAATCCTACACCAGCTACTGGGGAATCCTACACCAGCTACTGGGGAATCCTACATCAGCTACCGGGGAGTCCTAAACCAGCTACTGGGGAGTCCTACACCAGCTACTGGGAAATCCTGCACCAGCTACTGGGGAGTCCTACACACGCTACTGGGGAATCCTACATCAGCTACTGGGGAATCCTACACCAGCTACTGGGGAGTCCTACACCAGCTACTGGGGAATCCTACACTGCCTCTTCCCTGGAAAATGGAGTCAGTAAGCTGCTTCTGGATGACTTGGTGGATGTTCCTGTTCTTGATCTTATCAACCAGCCATGGCGATATGTCACTCGCTTTGGAAGTCGAAAGCAACGGCATCTGGCAATGGGGGCCTCCTTGGTGATGGGAAGCCCCTGATCGGACCAGACATCAAGCAGTTTCACCACACTGGAAACCAGAGGTACCGGCGCCTTCATCCCTGGGGGCTTCCTCTCCAAGATCAGATCTGTGCCTTCGTCCTCTGTTCTGTCTCCCTCTCCGGGTTGCTTCTAACTTCATTTCAAAGCTTCCCCCTCATCGGACCATGAGAGCGTCTGAGGATTCTACAGCTGGCTCGGGTGCTTCGGGTCCTGACACCCATCAATCGTCGGGGGTTCTGCGAGGCCACTTGAGTTGAAAGAGCTGCCATATCCTCCTCAGTTGTTGCACCAGGTGTCTTCATCGGCAGCTCTATGGTGAGAAACATCTCAATTCACGGGGCAAAAACCCATTGCTACCTCAGAGCACAAGTACAGGACATTACAATGGTGCTTCCTACCATTCTACAACAGATGCCATACCTTTATTTAACTAGGAAAGTCAGTTAAGAACAAATTCTTATTTTCAATGACGGCCTAGGAACAGTGGGTTAAATTAACTGCCTTGTTCAGTGGCAGAACGACAGACCTTGTCAGCTCAGGGATTCAATCTTGCAACCTTTCGATTAGAGGTCCAACACTCTATCAACTAGGCTACTTCAATGTCCCAAGTCCTGCTCAGATAATCCCTGCCTTTGTGTCACTGAGTTGTTGTAGTGCTGTAGTTGTCCCAGGAGCGTTGGAAGTCATAATGTAAGTTTTCTCATTTATGTCACTCTAAGTCCCCTGAATGCCTCTGTCGATCCTATAGCTATTGTTAACACTGAGGAGGCGTGTCCTAGTAGGAAGTCCACTGTTAACACTGAGGAGGTGTGTCCTAGTAGGAAGTCCACTGTTAACACTGAGGAGGTGTGTCCTAGTAGGAAGTCCATAGTTAACACTGAAGAGGTGTGTCCTAGTAGGAAGTTCACTGTTAACACTGAGGAGGTGTGTCCTAGTAGGAAGTCCACTATTAACACTGAGGAGGTGTGTCCTAGTAGGAAGTCCACTGTTAACACTGAGGAGGTGTGTCCTAGTAGGAAGTCCATTGTTAACACAGAGGAGGTGTGTCCTAGTAGGAAGTACACTGTGTGCAGCTCATCCTGCACTATCAGCTCAAACATATCGTAAATATCCCTGTCATGTCTACTTCTCATAAGCCGCTCAGTAAAATAATCAAAATAATCCCAGAAAAGTGATACAAATAGCCCATAAAAATATATGTAGCTTAAGAAACAAGGTTAATGAAATAGAGAACTTGCTAGTAACAGATGACATTCATATACTGACTATCTCTGAAACTCACTTAGATAATACCTTTAATGATACAGTGGTTGAAATACATGGTTATAACATCTACAGAAAATACAGAAATGCCAACGGGGGTGGTGTTGCGGTCGATATTCAGAGCCACATTCTAGTACAGCTTAGAGAGGATCTCATGTCAAGTAATGTTGAAGTAATATGGCTACAGGTTCATTTGCCTCACCTAAAGCCTATGCTTGTAGGAAGCTGCTATAGACCACCAAGTGCTAACTGTCAGTATCTGGATAATATGTGTGAAATGAGTGATAATTTGTGTGATATCAATAGAGAGGTATATTTTCTGGGTGATGTAAATATTGACTGGATTTCTTCAAGTCGCCCATTCAAGAAAAATCTTTAAACTGTAACCAGTGCCTGCAACCTGGTTCAGGTTATCAGTCAACCACACGGGGTATTTACAAACAGCAACGGAATGAAATCATCCTCATGTATTGATCACATCTTTACTATTGCTGCAGAAATATGCTGTAAATCAGTATCCAAATCCATTGGATGTAGTGATCACAATATGGTACCCATACTGTATCTTGGAAAACCAAAGTTTCAAAGGCTGGGCCTAATATAGTGTACAAGAGTTCCTACAAAAGGTTTTGTAGTGATTCTTATGTTGACGATGTAACGCGTGTTTGCTGGTCTGTGGTGTGCAAAGAGGAACAACCAGACATTTTACACATTTACTCCAGTTACTAATAAGCATGCACCCAATAAGACAATTGAGATAAAAAAAAACTCTTAAAAAAATAAGTCTGGCTGTATAACCGATTATCAAACCTACTGTAAATTGAAAAATCATGTGACTAAACAGAACAAAAAGAAGAACAGAACTATGAAACAAAGATAAAGGATATGAAGAATGATAGTTAAAAGCTTTGGAGCACCGTCAATTCAATTTTGGACAAAAAGGCCAACTCGGCTCCATCATTCATTGAATCAGATGGTTCATTCATCACAAAACCCACTGATACTGCCAACTACTTGAATGATTTTTTAATTGTCAAGATTAGCAAATCTAGGCATGACATGCCAGCATCAAAAGTCAAACCTAGACATGTACATCCAAGTATGACTGACCAAATTGTAAAAAACAAGCATTGTAATTTTGAATTCCATAAAGTGAGTGTGGAAGAGGTGATTTTCTTTGCTGTCTGACAACAATGACAAGCCACCCGCGTCAGACAACTTGGATGAAAAATTATTGAGGATTATAGAGGACAAAATTGTCACTCCTATTTGCCAGCTCTTCAATCTAAGCTTACAAAAAAAAGTGTGCCCCCTCAGGCCTGGAGGGAAGCAAAAGTCATTCTGATAAAGAATCCTTTACTGGCTCAAATAGCCAACCAATCAGCCAGTTACCAACCCTTAATAAACCTTCGGAAAACATTGTGTTTGACCAGATGCAATGTTATTTTTACAGTAAATAAATGAACCACATGCTTTCAGCCTGCTTACAGGGAGGGGTATTCAACATGCATGGCACTTACACAAATGACTGATGATTGGCAGAGAGAAATTGATCATCAAAAGATTGTATGAGCTGTTTTGATAAACTTCAGTGCAGCTTTTGACATTATTGATCATAACATATCACACTAATTTGAGTATAGTCTACACTAGGGTTCCAAAAGGGTTCTTCGGTTGTCCCCATAGGAGAACCCTTTTTGGTTCCAGGTAGAACCCTTTCTGGTTTCGGGTAGAACCCTTTTGGGTTCTGTGTAGAATCCTCAGTGAAAAGGGTTCTACATGGAACCCAAAAAGGTTTTTTACCTGGAACCAAAAGGGTTCTACCTTGAATCACAAAGGTTTCTTAAAGGGTTCTCCTTTGGGGACAGCCAAAGAACCCTTTTAGGTTTTAGATAGCAGCTTTTTCCCCCTGAGTGTATGAAACCAGGCAAAACTAAGGGAACATTGAGGATTAACCATCAATGGTAAAACACTCCAGCTCTCTCCTCTCACAGTAGGTGCAGTATTTCTATAGCCCTGTTAAAATGTCAGCCAGTTTACTGTCCCATGACCGACAGGTAGAACCAGACCATTCTTTGTTGTCACATTTCCTCCTCTCGTATTTATTTTCCAGTCTATGTAATGAGAGAGAAGAATGCAGTGATGCGGAAGAAAAGTTGTGAAACAATTGAGTTGGCGATATCATCTTTGAAACGTCAGAGAGTAAATAAAAGCAACACGTCTCATTTCCTCTTGAAGGACATTAAAGTAAATTCCTTCAGTCCTTCATTATTACCATTTCTTTTGTTCATGCATTCATTTATTCTGCCCATTTGTTCTGATCCAGCGTCAGGAGATCACAATTCATAAGTCCTGCAGTCTGTAGAAGGCTGAGGGGATCCCAGGGCTTGTCACAGACAGGCTGGTGACCCCAGAGGAGGGGGGCTGGGAGAGGTTATGGGGAGAAGTTTGCCCTTAGGTACAGGTCCAGAATCTGCTTAGCCTCTCCCAATCCTCTCTTAAACCGTAAAAGGTGGAAATGCCAAACTGACCTAAAATCACTGTCTACGGCCAACTTCTAAGTGCGAGGGTGTTGGGGGGCCGATGCACCTGCGACAGCCAAATTCAGTTTGTAATTAAGCGGATCGTTAAGCAGCTTTGAGAAGAGTAATTAGTTGACATGAGGATTCAGCAGAGTGTATGAGAAATGGATGGGGGGGTGGACAGCAGGCGACCCTCTCACGGTGAGGGGGGTAACGTCAATAAACAAAAGCTGGGCAGCCATGTTGGTGAGGGAATGAATCCGATCACTACTGTGTGAGAGTGTGGCCCCTTCTGTCAGCCATGCTGGGAAGATAATCAGAGACTCTTTTAGGTTTTAGAGATACAGTAGGTTAGGTTTTTAGTCATGACAGTTATACAAATGGCGCAACAGTACTGAATGTGTTTGAACTTTATTTAAAAAAACATCAATTGATCCCAAAATGTTCCCAACAAATGCCTGCCTTAAACTGTGAATGATTTAGTGTTTTGCTGACTAGCATGATTTAGTTACATATTGTTGAATGGAAATGTTGTGGAGCTGTGTTAGGGTGCGTTGTTCAGTTATTTAGTTTAGTGCTGTATGTCTGTTGTTACAGAAGCTGTTTGAAGCTGCAAATGAAATAGAATGTGAGGCATGAAACAGACGTGTCCTGTCACTAATGCTGGCATGGCACTGCAAGTGAACTCTGCCCTTTTTTTCTTACTTTCATCTCCCTCCCTCCCGCCCTCCCTCCCTCCCTCCCTCCCTCCCTCCCTCCCTCCCTCCCTAGCTCCCTCCCTCTCTGACTCTCTTCACATGATAGGTAAGCTATACAAAACCTATCCCACTGACAATCTATTAGAGTTTTTTTGTTTTTACTATTGTAACCAAGACTTCAAAATAACTGGCATTAGCACAAAATGGAGGGAATGCTTGAACAGAACTATTAAAAGTACAGTTAACGACAATGCACACTTAATACAGTAATAGAACGTATTATACAAGAGATACAATTTAAAAATGATACAGCACCATGGCAGTTATGGGGCGGCAGGTACCTTAGTGGTTAGAGCGTTGGACTAGTAACCGAAAGGTTGCAAGATTGACTCCACGAGCTGACAAGGTAAAAATCAGTCGTTCTGCCCCTGAACGAGGCAGTTAACCCACTGTTTCCTAGGCTGGCATTGAAGAATTTGTTCTTAAACTGACTTGCCTAGTTAAATGAAGGTAAAATAAAATGTCTTAAGTGTAAAACTAACAATGACTCAATAATTCATGCCTTCTGGGAACTCGGAGTTAGACATGTGGCTTTCAATCCGTCTGTCTGCATACTTCAAGACATGGCCTATGATGATGCAGTGAGCTACCTGACGGGTTGGACGATACTTTTCTCATCTTTCATCTTGAAAAAATGTATACTTCAAAACTGGAAATCAACTAATCCTCCATCGTTAACACAATGGAAAGATGCTTTATTATCTACATGTTGAAAGTGCAGGAAATAGAGAGAGAAATTATGCAGTTTGAGGCCATGTGGTGGAGACTGATGCAGGAGATGGGGTTGTGAGTAGGTGGGACTGGACAGGTGGATCTGGACAGGTGGGACTGGACAGGTAGGACTGGACAGGTGGGACTGGACACGTGGGTCTGGACAGGTGGGACTGGACAGGTAGGACTGGACAGGTGGGACTGGACAGGTGGGTCTGGACAGGTAGGACTGGACAGGTGGGACTGGACAGGTGGGTCTGGACAGGTGGGACTGGACAGGTAGGACTGGACAGGTGGGCCTGGACAGGTGGGTCTGGACAGGTGGGACTGGACAGGTGGGTCTGGACAGGTGGGTCTGGACAGGTGGGACTGGACAGGTGAGTCTGGGCAGGTGAGTCTGGGCAGGTGGGACTGGACAGGTGAGTCTGGGCAGGTGGGACTGGACAAGTGAGTCTGGGCAGGTGAGTCTGAACAGGTGAGTCTGGGCAGGTTAGTCTGGGCAGGTGGGACTGGGCAGGTGAGTCTGGGCAGGTGAGTCTGGGCAGGTGAGTCTGGGCAGGTTAGTTTGGACAGGTGAGTCTGGGCAGGTTAGTCTGGGCAGGTGAGTCTGGACAGGTGAGTCTGGACAGGTGAGTCTGGGCAGGTGAGTCTGGGCAGGTGAGTCTGGGCAGGTGGGACTGGACAGGTGAGTCTGGACAGGTGGGAATGGACAGGTGAGTCTGGACAGGTAGACTGGGAAGGTGAGTCTGGACAGGTAGACTGGACAGGTGAGTCTGGGCAGGTGGGTCTGGACAGGTGAGTCTGGGCAGGTGAGTCTGGGCAGGTGGGACTGGACAGGTGTGTCTGGGCAGGTGGGACTGGACAGGTGTGTCTTGGCAGGTGGGTCTGGACAGGTGGAACTGGACAGGTGGGTCTGGGCAGGTGGGTCTGGACATGTGGGACTGGACAGGTGTGTCTGGGCAGGTGGGACTGGACAGGTGAGTCTGGGCAGGTGAGTCTGGGCAGGTGGGACTGGACAGGTGTGTCTGGGCAGGTGGGGCTGGACAGGTGGGTCTGGGCAGGTGGGACTGGACAGGTGGGTCTGGACAGGTGGGACTGGACAGGTGGGTCTGGACAGGTGTGTCTGGGCAGGTGGGACTGGACAGGTGAGTCTGGGCAGGTGAGTCTGGGCAGGTGGGACTGGACAGGTGGGTCTGGGCAGGTGGGACTGGACAGGTGGGTCTGGGCAGGTGGGTCTGGACAGGTGGGTCTGGGCAGGTGGGACTGGACAGGTGTGTCTGGGCAGGTGGGACTGGACAGGTGAGTCTGGGCAGGTGGGACTGGACAGGTGATTCTGGGCAGGTTAGTCTGGGCAGGTGGGACTGGACAGGTGGGTCTGGACAGGTGGGACTGGACAGGTGGGTCTGGACAGGTGGGACTGGACAGGTGGGTCTGGACAGGTGGGTCTGGACAGGTGAGTCTGGACAGGTGAGTCTGGGCAGGTGGGACTGGACAGGTGTGTCTGGGCAGGTGGGACTGGACAGGTGAGTCTTGGCAGGTGGGTCTGGGCAGGTGGGACTGGACAGGTGTGTCTGGGCAGGTGGGACTGGACAGGTGGGTCTTGGCAGGTGGGTCTGGGCAGGTGGGACTAGACAGGTGGGTCTGGGCAGGTGGGACTGGACAGGTGGGTCTGGGCAGGTGGGACTGGACAGGTGGGTCTGGACAGGTAGACTGGACAGGTGGGTCTGGACAGGTGGGACTGGACAGGTGAGTCTGGGCAGGTGGGACTGGACAGGTGTATCTGGGCAGGTGGGACTGGACAGGTGAGTCTTGGCAGGTGGGTCTGGGCAGGTGGGACTGGACAGGTGGGACTGGACAGGTGTGTCTGGGCAGGTGGGACTGGACAGGTGAGTCTTGGCAGGTGGGTCTGGACAGGTGGGACTGGACAGGTGTGTCTGGGCAGGTGGGACTGGACAGGTGGGACTGGACAGGTGTGTCTGGGCAGGTGGGACTGGACAGGTGAGTCTTGGCAGGTGGGTCTGGACAGGTGGGACTGGACAGGTGGGACTGGACAGGTGGGTCTGGACAGGTGTGTCTGGGCAGGTGGGACTGGACAGGTGAGTCTTGGCAGGTGGGTCTGGACAGGTGGGTCTGGACAGGTGGGACTGGACAGGTGTGTCTGGGCAGGTGGGACTGGACAGGTGAGTCTGGGCAGGTGAGTCTGGGCAGGTGGGACTGGACAGGTGTGTCTGGGCAGGTGGGACTGGACAGGTGAGTCTTGGCAGGTGGGTCTGGGCAGGTGGGACTGGAGAGGTGGGACTGGACAGGTGTGTCTGGGCAGGTGGGACTGGACAGGTGAGTCTTGGCAGGTGGGACTGGACAGGTGGGAATGGACAGGTGAGTCTTGGCAGGTGGGACTGGACAGGTGAGTCTTGGCAGGTGGGACTGGACAGGTTAGTCTTGGCAGGTGGGACTGGACAGGTGTGTCTGGGCAGGTGGGACTGGACAGGTGAGTCTTGGCAGGTGGGTCTGGACAGGTGGGACTGGACAGGTGTATCTGGGCAGGTGGGACTGGACAGGTGTGTCTGGGCAGGTGGGACTGGACAGGTGAGTCTTGGCAGGTGGGTCTGGACAGGTGGGACTGGACAGGTGTGTCTGGGCAGGTGGGACTGGACAGGTGAGTCTTGGCAGGTGGGTCTGGGCAGGTGGGACTGGACAGGTGTGTCTGGGCAGGTGGGACTGGACAGGTGTGTCTGGGCAGGTGGGACTGGACAGGTGAGTCTTGGCAGGTGGGTCTGGACAGGTGGGACTGGACAGGTGTGTCTGGGCAGGTGGGACTGGACAGGTGAGTCTTGGCAGGTGGGTCTGGGCAGGTGAGTCTGGACAGGTGTGTCTGGGCAGGTGGGACTGGACAGGTGAGTCTTGGCAGGTGGGTCTGGGCAGGTGAGTCTGGACAGGTGGGAATGGACAGGTAAGTCTGGACAGGTAGACTGGGCAGGTGAGTCTGGGCAGGTGGGACTGGACAGGTGTGTCTGGGCAGGTGGGACTGGACAGGTGAGTCTTGGCAGGTGGGTCTGGGCAGGTGGGATGCAGTTGATGTTCGTATGTCTGTATGCTGTCGTTTTCATGTGTATATGTTATAATGTAAAACAATTATAATAATCTTACATTTTTTATAAGTGTGTGTGTGTGTGTGTGTGTGTGTGTGTGTGTGTGTGTGTGTGTGTGTGTGTTGTGTGTGTTGTGTGTGTGTGTGTGTGTGTGTGTGTATGTCTCTCTCGCTGACTCCTTAGCATTTTTTGTACAAAGTCTCACACATGCCCCCTACTGGTTCCAATACAGAATTAAGGAAATGACTCCCAATCTATTTCAATGAGGGCAACAGGCCATTTCCCTCTCATCTGCATTCTTACAGTGGAGGAAATGTATCACTATAATTAACGCAATAAAAATATGTGTGAAATGTGCTTGTAGCACGAGTCCATTCACCCTATCAATGAATCACCACTGATGATGTCATATCCTGTTTCCTCCAGTGTGAGTGGGCACTGCTCAGACTGACAGCATACATAACACAAGTGTTCATTTCACCATGGCTGAATTTCAATTTTCTGAAATGGCCTCATCTCCTTGTCACCTTTCCTTTGTTTGCACTGATCTAGAAGACCTGGACAGGTGGAAACACACTCACCACAGAGCTGCTAGACTTCCCTCATCCATCCTGTCTTTTTCAGATCAACGCATGATAACCCAACGAGACAAGGAAACAAGGAGACAAGGAGAGGAATCCACGTCGAGACTATTGAGATACACCCTGCGGTAATGCATACAGAAAGCTGGGTCAAGAACTGCATGGATCCCGCATGTGAGGAAGTGGCATCCTTCCCGGACCGCCCAGCCAATAGGAGACCCCTTTGTGAGGAGTCAATCACAGGTCAGCTCACTGACGTCAGTCAATCAGCAGATGGCTCAGGGACGGTAACTGTGACGACAAGCTGGGGTTCAAATCTGCATATGTGCAGCAGATTTCCCCTGCGTGTGCGTTCCATCTGCGCTCATGGGAATACATTGATGTGCTGTAGTAGGCTACTCTAGGACTGTACTATACAGTGAGTGAGTTAGATATGTATGAGAGAGTTTAGTATCAGTATAGGAGTAAAGCAGAGGCAGCAGCTGGGAGAGCACTCCAGAACAGCATGCAGTATGTACTACTTTATTAACATCCTGGGTGAGGGTATGTGAGGGTATGTGAGGGTATGACCAGAGACCAATGCATGGAATTAACCGTTTACACAAAGGGGGTGTGTTCATGATGTGATTAATATGGAATACTTCTCTGTCATAAAAAGATTGTTTGGTACTCTCTACGGTTCTGTTATATAGTCCTCTGCTACGCTCTCTCTCTCTCTCTCTCTCTGAGGGAGAGGGGCAGTAGGGACGGAGGCAATCAGCAGTGTTGAGTCAGGAGGAATACAATGAGGAGTGAGTCAGAGTATAGAAGGAGAGGGAGGAGGGAAAGGAGGAAATTGAGGGGGTGGAGCTGGTTATTATTGGAGGTAGAGAGAGTGTTGTTGTACAGGAGGAGAGAGAAGAGAAAAACAACTTGCAGAGACGCTGCCTCCATGTTTCACTCAGAACCCAGAGTGGGAGCTCCGCCTCTATGTTTCATAAGAGAGTCACTGGGTAGGTGAATTATACACAGGTGAGTCACTCACTGCAGAAAGAGGGGGGAGAGGAAAAGAGAGGGAGACATATAAGGAGAAATTATAGGGAAATAGACAGAAAAGTTGGAGTGAGACCAGAAATGAGAGAAAGAGATAAAGAGGGATGACTGAGGATTGTAATGTCTATAAAATCAGGATGACGCTGTCATAAACACAGTTTCTATTTTATTATATTGCCTTTGTTCTGGGCCAGTTGGATCTGACTATTATTTTTATATGACTTCCTGTCCAACCTCCTGCATTTACTCTGTGGGTTTTATCGTTGTCCAGTGATTAACCTACTGAATAGTCATCTGACCTCAACATTCCTGACCCATAGTCTTTTACAACTGATGCATTGTCTAGTTCCTTGTTTGTGGACCAATAATCTTGAGTTACATTCACCACTTCTCCAAAGGAAGACATTTAATTTGAATTAGATCATGAACATTTCATAACAGAAACACATGTATCTCTAGTATATACTCTGTTTATGCATGTGCATTTATGTATTGAAGAACGTGCAACTCTATCGTGTATTAAACTCAGATTAATACACGATAAAGTGGAGTAAACTCATTCTGTGAGATTTACAGGACAGATGATCAGTGAGTTGACAGCCGTGGTATATCAGACCGTATACCACGGGAATACAGGTGAAGTCTGACATTTAAATACACTTTAGCCAAATACATTTAAACTCAGTTTTCACAATTCCTGACACAAGTTCCTTTGCGGTTGTTCTGGGATTGACCAGAACCAAAGTACCTTCATCTCTAGGAGACAGAACACGTCTCCTTCCTGAGCGGTATGACGGCTGCCTGGTCCCATGATGTTTATACCTGCGTACTATTGTTTGTACAGATTAATGTGGTACCTTCAGACATTTGGAAATTGCTCCAAAGGATGAACCAGACTTTTTTTGTTTGTTGCTGAGGTCTTGGCTGATTACTTTTGATTTTCCCATGATGCCGAGCAAAGAGGCACTGAGTTTGAAGGTAGGTCTTGAACTACATCCACAGGTAAACTTCCGACTTCAACTGAACATTTATTTTAACTGCTCTAATTACGTTGGTAACCAGTTCATAATAGCAATAAGGCACCTCGGGGGTTTGTGGTACATGGCTAATATACCATGGCTAATCGCTGTATCCAGGCACTCTGCGTTGTGTCGTGCGTGAGAATAGCCCTTAGACGTGGTATATTGGCCATATACCACACCCTCTCTTGCCTTATTGCTTAAATTAACTCTGCCTCCTCTCCAAATGTATTCATATTTTACTCTCAACGTTTTTCCTGGGAAGAAGACTTTGTTTCATCCACCTTTCAGATAGCAGCCGTCGCTGACTGTCTGATCACACACATGAAGCTCCTCTTCATATGGAGCACAGCAGTGATGAAAGTCGATGTATCTTCTTCTGTGGTGACAGAGAATAGAGGTAGCAGGTTTAGTTGGGTTTATTAACCGGGTAAAGATGTAGAAAAAGGATTTAGTGTGTGCTCGTACATGAGTGCCTGATGTGTGTGCGATTCTCCTGTATCAACACGCAGTGCTCTCACATCGGCTGGAAGGAGTCGTATGAGGAGGAGATGTTTCCTGTATTAAAGCAGAGGACATGTACAGTATAAGGCTTTAGCCCATAGAGCAGGACAGGAGGGAGAACACTGGACTCCCCTCTGCATGGGGTACACTGGTGACTCACACTGATGGAACTGTACAGCATATGGTCATTATCAACACATTATCACATGATCAACACATTATCATCGCATTTATCACATTATCACATTATCAACACAAATGATCACATTATCAACACATTATCACGTTATCAACACATTATCACATTATCAACACATTATCACATTATCAATACATTATCACATTATCAACACATTATCGCATTTATCACATTATCAACACATTATCACATTATCAACACATGATCACATTATCAAAACAAATGATCACATTATCAACACATTATCACATTATCAACACATGGAAATCATTGATAGCCTAGCGGTTAAGAGTGTTGTGCCAGTAACCGAAAGGTTGTTGGTTTGAATCCCCAAGCTAACTAGAGCAAGGCGATTTACCTAATTGCTCTGGAGTGTCTGGTAAATTATGATGATGATGAATATCAGGTAGGTGGTGGTGCTGCTGCATTTTATAATGATGATTAAACACTGATTATTTATTTGGACAATGAAAACATTATTACACAATGTCATAACAAGGTTGATTGAGAGAACTGGCATTGTGATTGTCCAATGTATGAAGAGTACACTGAAAGAGCGTTGACATTAGAAAGACTAAATAAAGCAACAGTAAAACACTTCCCTCAGCATCAAACTGCTCTGTATCCGTCTCCTCTCTGTGTCTGTCTCCTCACTGTATCTGTCTCCTCACTGTATCCGTCTCCTCTGTCTCCTCTCTGTATCCGTCTCCTCTCTGTATCCGTCTCCTCTCGGTATCTGTCTCCTAACTGTATCCGTCTCCTCTCTGCATCCGTCTCCTCTCTGCATCTGTCTCCTCTCTGTATCTGTCTCCTCTCTGTATCCGTCTCCTCTCTGTCTCCTCTCTGTCTCCTCACTGTGTCCATCTCCTCTCTATTTCCGGCTCCTCTGTCTCCTCTCTGTATCCGGCTCCTCTCTGTATCCGGCTCTACTCTGTATCCGGCTCCTCTCTGTATCCGTCTCCTCTCTGTATCCGTCTCCTCTCTGAATCTGTCTACTCTCTGTCTCCTCTCTGTCTCCTCACTGTGTCCATCTCCTCTCTGTATGCAGCTCCTCTGTCTCCTCTCTGTATCCGGCTCCTCTCTGTATCCGTCTCCTCTCTGCATCCGTCTCCTCTCTGCATCCGTCTCCTCTCTGCATCCGTCTCCTCTCTGTCTCCGTCTCCTGTCTGTATCCGTCTCTTCTCTGTATACCGCTCCTCTCTGTCTCCTCTCTGTCTCCTCACTGTGTCCATCTCCTCTCTATATCCGGCTCCTCTGTCTCCTCTCTGTATCCGGCTCCTCTCTGTATCCGGCTCCTCTCTGTATCTGTCTCCTCTCTGTATCCGTCTCCTCTCTGCATCCGTCTCCTCTCTGTCTCCTCACTGTGTCCATCTACTCCCTGTATCCAGCTCCTCTGTCTCCTCTCTGTATCCGTCTCTTCTGTCTCCTCTCTGTATCCATCTCCTCTCTGTATCCGTCTCCTCTCTGCATCTGTCTCCTCTCTGTCTCCGTCTCCTCTCTGTCTCCGTCTCCTCTCTGTATCCATCTCCTCTCTGTGTCCGTCTCCTCTCTGTGTCCGTCTCCTCTCTGTGTCCGTCTCCTCTCTGTATACCGCTCCTCTCTGTCTCCTCTCTGTGTCCATCTCCTCTCTATATCCGGCTCCTATGTCTCCTCTCTGTATCCAGCTCCTCTCTGTATCCGGCTCCTCTCTGTATCCGGCTCCTCTCTGTATCCGGCTCCTCTCTGTATCTGGCTCCTCTCTGTATCCGTCTCCTCTCTGTCTCCTCACTGTGTCCATCTCCTCTCTGTATCCGGCTCCTCTGTCTCCTCTCTGCATCTGTCTCCTCTCTGTCTCCGTCTCCTCTCTGTATCCGTCTCCTCTCTGTGTCCGTCTCCTCTCTGTGTCCGTCTCCTCTCTGTATACCGCTCCTCTCTGTCTCCTCTCTGTATCTGTCTCCTCACTGTATCCGTCTCTTCTGTCTCCTCTCTGTATCTGTCTCCTCTCTGTATCTGTCTCCTCTCTGTATCCGGCTCCTCTCCTGTGTCTCACTTGGCAGGGTTTCCTTTCCCTCTCTAGCTCCTGTGACGGTAGGAAAACAACATAGATGTTTTATCTCTTTAAAATTCCCTGACTTTTGGCTCTTTAGAAAAGCTGTCAGCTTTGGGAGCTGTGGGAGCTGTGGAAGCTGTGGAAGCTATGGAAGCTGTGGGAGCTGTGGAAGTTGTGGAAGCTGTGGGAGCTGTGGAAGCTGTGGAAGTTGTGGAAGCTGTGGGAGCTGTGGAAGCTGTGGGAGCTGTGGAAGTTGTGGAAGCTGTGGGAGCTGTGGAAGCTGTGGGAGCTGTGGAAGCTGTGGGAGCTGTGGAAGCTGTGGAAGTTGTGGAAGCTGTGGGAGCTGTGGAAGCTGTGGGAGCTGTGGGAGTTGTGGAAGCTGTGGGAGCTGTGGAAGCTGTGGGAGCTGTGGAAGCTGTGGGAGCTGCCTCTCGTCTTGTATACATTCATGGCCTGACCTTTTGCTCTGTCACACACCTATAAATAAACATGCCAATCTTTACAGCCCACTTTACAGCCATCTCCCCTCAACTCGTCCCCTTATGGGAGGGGGGGACAGGCTTCTCCCCTCAACTCGTCCTCTAATGGGAGGGGGGGACAGGCCTCTCCTCAACTCATCTCCTTATGGGAGGAGGGGACAGGCTTCTCTCCTCAACTCATCTCCTTATGGGAGGAGGGGACAGGCTTCTCTCCTCAACTCATCTCCTTATGGGAGGAGGGGACAGGCTTCTCTCCTCAACTCATCTCCTTATGGGAGGAGGGGACAGGCTTCGCTCCTCAACTCATCTCCTTATGGGAGGGGGGGCAGGCTTCTCTCCTCAACTCATCTCCTTATGGGAGGGGGGGGACAGGCTTCTCTCCTCAACTCATCTCCTTATGGGAGGAGAGGACAGGCTTCTCTACTCAACTCATCTCCTTATGGGAGGAGGGGACAGGCTTCTCTCCTCAACTCATCTCCTTATGGGAGGGGGGTGCAGGCTTGTCTCCTCAACTCGTCCCCTAATGGGGGGGTGGGAGGGGCAGGCTTGTCTCCTCAACCTGTCTCCTTATGGGAGGGGGGGGGGGGGGACAGGCTTCTCTCCTCAACTCATCTCCTTATGGGAGGGGGGGGGGACAGGCTTCTCTCCTCATCTCGTCCCCTAATGGGAGGGGGGGACAGGCTTCTCTCCTCAACTCATCTCCTTATGGGAGTGGGGGGCAGGCTTGTCTCCTCAACTCATCTCCTTATTTGAGGGGGTGGGGGACAGGCTTCTCTCCTCAACTCATCTCCTTATGGGAGGGGGGGGGGGGCAGGCTTCTCTCCTCAACCCATCTCCTTATGGGAGGGGTGACAGGCTTCTCTCCTCAACTCATCTCCTTATGGGAGGGGGGGGGGGGGGGGCAGGCTTCTCTCCTCAACTCATCTCCTTATGGGAGGAGGGGACAGGCTTCTCTCCTCAACTCATCTCCTTATGGGAGGAGGGGACAGGCTTCTCTCCTCAACTCATCTCCTTATGGGAGGAGGGGACAGGCTTCTCTCCTCAACTCATCTCCTTATGGGAGGGGGGGGCAGGCTTCTCTCCTCAACTCATCTCCTTATGGGAGGGGGGGGACAGGCTTCTCTCCTCAACTCATCTCCTTATGGGAGGAGAGGACAGGCTTCTCTACTCAACTCATCTCCTTATGGGAGGAGGGGACAGGCTTCTCTCCTCAACTCATCTCCTTATGGGAGGGGGGTGCAGGCTTGTCTCCTCAACTCGTCCCCTAATGGGGGGGTGGGAGGGGCAGGCTTGTCTCCTCAACCTGTCTCCTTATGGGAGGGGGGGGGGGGGGGACAGGCTTCTCTCCTCAACTCATCTCCTTATGGGAGGGGGGGGACAGGCTTCTCTCCTCATCTCGTCCCCTAATGGGAGGGGGGGACAGGCTTCTCTCCTCAACTCATCTCCTTATGGGAGTGGGGGGCAGGCTTGTCTCCTCAACTCATCTCCTTATTTGAGGGGGTGGGGGACAGGCTTCTCAACTCATCTCCTTATGGGAGGGGGGGGACAGGCTTCTCTCCTCAACTCATCTCCTTATGGGAGGAGAGGACAGGCTTCTCTACTCAACTCATCTCCTTATGGGAGGGGGGGGGGGGGCAGGCTTCTCTCCTCAACTCATCTCCTTATGGGAGTGGGGGACAGGCTTCTCTCCTCAACTCATCTCCTTATGGGAGGAGGGGACAGGCTTCTCCCCTCAACTCGTCCTCTAATTGGAGGGGGGGACAGGCTTCTCCCCTCAACTCATCCTCTAATGGGAGGGGGGGACAGGTCTCTCCTCAACTCATCTCCTTATGGGAGGGGGGGGGGGGGGGCAGGCTTCTCTCCTCAACTCATCTCCTTATGGGAGTGGGGGACAGGCTTCTCTCCTCAACTCATCTCCTTATGGGAGGGGGGGCAGGCTTCTCTCCTCAACCTGCCTCCTTATGGGGGGGGGCTTGTCTCCTCAACCTGTCTCCTTATGGGGGGTGGGGGGGGGGTAGGCTTGTCTCCTCAACCTGTCTCTTTATGGGGGGGAGGAGGGTAGGCTTGTCTCCTCAACTCGTCCCCTTATGGGGGGGGGGGGGGGCAGGCTTCTCTTCTCAACACTTATGATTCCTTTTGATCTCCCTCTCTCACAATGAAGACTCACGACCTTGCATTCATCAAAGTGTGTGTGGGATCATTTGTCTCAATTACCCCTCCCTCTGTCTCCCCTGTCCCCTCTCCTCTTCCCAGATATCTACCCTCTGTCCCCCCGTCTCCTCTTCTTCCCAGATCAGATACCTTCCCTCTGCCCCTCCTGCACCCCACCACATCTAAAGCCCCGGCCTGTCCTGAGGGTGACTGCTGGAGGAAAGCAGGTGTACTGGCCCTGGGGTGGTTGTTGGGTAGCTGGGTTGAAGAGGGAGTGACAAGTGTTTATCACAATACATGGAAATTAATTATACATTTTTTGTATTATAATTCATGTCAATTATTTTGTCTGGATATGTTTTTTAAACGATTGTTGTTTAGCATGCTCCTCCGGGTCCACCCATCACCCAATTGAGAGGTGCATGTGATGTTTAGCAATAGACAAGACAAATGGCGCCACTTAGTGGAGGCTACAGCAAACTGTCAGGCATGTAGGGTCAAAGACAATTCAACTTGGGCGGGTTCAGCAGGATGCAACGTTTTGGAACGTTCAGATAGACACCTCGAATAATGAACTACTGGCTGTATGCATAGCTTTTATATTTGCAACTTCGATAACGTTTGAAAACTGAACGTGGCCCTGGTAGGGTTTCACATTCTAAAATGGCATATTTTAAGGGGACTGGGAAGCAGAAAAATTACTTAAGAGGGCGACAAAATATGTTTTGTTGTCAAGCGGTCAGCTTAATTGAAATCCATAAAAATGTGATTGTTTTGTTTTGAGTCTGTTTTGAAAGGGAGTGTTAAAGCATGGGAGCGGAACACATTGTGCAATATGATTACGCAGAAGCATTCCATGAATTTAGACCACAATCGCATCAAGCTGGGGAGCTGAAGAGCGCTTGCTTGCAATGGGTCACTGCTGTAGGATGGCTGCTGTAGGATGGCTGCTGTAGGATGGCTGCTGTAGGGCGGCTGCTGTAGGATGGCTGCTGTAGGATGGCTGCTGTAGGGTCACTGCTGTAGGGCGGCTGCTGTAGGGCCACTGCTGTAGGGCCACTTCTGTAGGATGGCTGCTGTAGGGCCACTGCTGTAGGGTCACTGCTGTAGGGCCACTGCTGTGGGATGGCTGCTGTAGGGCCACTGCTGTAGGGCCACTGCTGTAGGGCCACTGCTGTAGGATGGCTGCTGTAGGGCCACTGCTGTAGGGCAACTGCTGGAAGGTGGCTGCTGTAGGGCCACTGCTGTAGGGTGGCTGCTGTAGGGCCACTGCTGTAGGGCCACTGCTGTAGGGTGGCTGCTGTAGGGCCACTGCTGTAGGGTGGCTGCTGTAGGGCCACTGCTGTAGGGCGGCTGCTGTAGGGTGGCTGTTGTAGGGCCACTGCTGTAGGGTGGCTGCTGTAGGATGGCTGCTGTAGGGCCACTTCTGTAGGATGGCTGCTGTAGGGCCACTGCTGTAGGGCCACTGCTGTAGGGCGGCTGCTGTAGGGCCACTGCTGTAGGGCCACTGCTGTAGGGCGGCTGCTGTAGGGCGGCTGCTGTAGGGCCACTGCTGTAGGGCGGCTGCTGTAGGGCGGCTGCTGTAGGGCGGCTGCTGTAGGGTGGCTGCTGTAGGGTGGCTGCTGTAGGGCCACTGCTGTAGGGTGGCTGCTGTAGGGCCACTGCTGTAGGGTGGCTGCTGTAGGGCCACTGCTGTAGGGTGGCTGCTGTAGGGCCACTGCTGTAGGGTGGCTGCTGTAGGGCCACTGCTGTGGGGGGAGGCTGCTGTAGGGCCACTGCTGTAGGGCGGCTGCTGTAGGGCCACTGCTGTAGGGTGGCTGCTGTAGGGTGGCTGCTGTAGGGTGGCTGCTGTAGGGCCACTGCTGTAGGGTGGCTGCTGTAGGGTGGCTGCTGTAGGGCCACTGCTGTAGGGTGGCTGCTGTAGGGTGGCTGCTGTAGGGTGGATGCTGTAGGGCCACTGCTGTAGGGCGGCTTCTGTAGGGCCACTGCTGTAGGGCGGCTGCTGTAGGGTGGCTGCTGTAGGGCCACTGCTGTAGGGTGGCTGCTGTAGGGCCACTGCTGTAGGGTGGCTGCTGTAGGGCCACTGCTGTAGGGTGGCTGCTGTAGGGCCACTGCTGTAGGGTGGCTGCTGTAGGGTGGCTGCTGTAGGGTGGCTGCTGTAGGGTGGCTGCTGTAGGGCCACTGCTGTAGGGCGGCTGCTGTAGGGTGGCTGCTGTAAGGCCACTGCTGTAGGGTGGCTGCTGTAAGGCCACTGCTGTAGGGTGGCTGCTGTAGGGTGGCTGCTGTAGGGCCACTGCTGTAGGGTGGCTGCTGTAGGGCCACTGCTGTAGGGTGGCTGCTGTAGGGCCACTGCTGTAGGGTGGCTGCTGTAGGGTGGCTGCTGTAGGGTCACTGCTGTAGGGTGGCTGCTGTAGGGTGGCTGCTGTAGGGTGGCTGCTGTAGGGCCACTGCTGTAGGGTGGCTGCTGTAGGGCCACTGCTGTAGGGTGGCTGCTGTAGGGCCACTGCTGTAGGGCCACTGCTGTAGGGTGGCTGCTGTAGGGTGGCTGCTGTAGGGCCGCTGCTGTAGGGCGGCTGCTGTAGGGTGGCTGCTGTAGGGCCACTGCTGTAGGGCCACTGCTGAAGGGTGGCTGCTGTAGGGCCACTGCTGTAGGGTGGCTGCTGTAGGGTGGCTGCTGTAGGGTGGCTGCTGTAGGGCCACTGCTGTAGGGCTACTGCTGTAGGGCCACTGCTGTAGGGCGGCTGCTGTAGGGCCACTTTTGTAGGGCCACTGCTGTATGGCCACTGCTGTAGGGCCACTGCTGTAGAGCCACTGCTGTAGGGCCACTGCTGTAGGGTGGCTGCTGTAGGGTGGCTGGTGTAGGGTGGCTGCTGTAGGGTGGCTGCTGTAGGGTGGCTGGTGTAGGGTGGCTGCTGTAGGGCCACTGCTGTAGGGTGGCTGCTGTAGGGTGGCTTGTGTAGGGCCACTGCTGTAGGGTAGCTGCTGTAGGGTGGCTGCTGTAGGGTGGCTGCTGTAGGGTGGCTGCTGTAGGGTGGCTGCTGTAGGGTGGCTGCTGTAGGGCCACTGCTGTAGGGCGGCTGCTGTAGGGTTGCTGGTGTAGGGCCACTGCTGTAGGGTAGCTGCTGTAGGGTGGCTGCTGTAGGGTGGCTGCTGTAGGGCCACTGCTGTAGGGTGGCTGCTGTAGGGCCACTGCTGTAGGGTGGCTGCTGTAGGGTGGCTGCTGTAGGGTAGCTGCTGTAGGGTGGCTGCTGTAGGGTGGCTGCTGTAGGGTAGCTGCTGTAGGGTGGCTGCTGTAGGGTGGCTGGTGTAGGGCCGCTGCTGTAGGGTGGCTGCTGTAGGGTGGCTGCTGTAGGGTGGCTGCTGTAGGGTGGCTGCTGTAGGGTAGCTGCTGTAGGGTGGCTGCTGTAGGGTGGCTGGTGTAGGGCCGCTGCTGTAGGGTGGCTGCTGTAGGGTGGCTGCTGTAGGGTGGCTGCTGTAGGGTGGCTGCTGTAGGGTAGCTGCTGTAGGGTGGCTGCTGTAGGGTAGCTGCTGTAGGGTGGCTGCTGTAGGATGACTGCTGTAGGGTGGCTGCTGTAGGGTGGCTGCTGTAGGGTGGCTGCTGTAGGGTAGCTGCTGTAGGGTGGCTGCTGTAGGGTAGCTGCTGTAGGGTAGCTGCTGTAGGGTAGCTGCTGTAGGGTGGCTGGTGTAGTGTGGCTGCTGTAGGGTAGCAGCTGTAGGGTAGCTGCTGTAGGGTAGCTGCTGTAGGGTGGCTGGTGTAGGGTAGCTGCTGTAGGGTAGCTGCTGTAGGGTAGCTGCTGTAGGGTAGCTGCTGTAGGGTGGCTGCTGTAGGGTGGCTGGTGTAGGGTAGCTGCTGTAGGGTAGCTGCTGTAGGGTGGCTGGTGTAGGGTGGCTGCTGTAGGGTGGCTGCTGTAGGGTGGCTGCTGTAGGATGGCTGCTGTAGGATGGCTGCTGTAGGGTGGCTGCTGTAGGGTAGCTGCTGTAGGATGGCTGCTGTAGGGTAGCTGCTGTAGGATGACTGCTGTAGGATGACTGCTGTAGGGTAGCTGCTGTAGGGTGGCTGCTGTAGGATGACTGCTGTAGGATGACTGCTGTAGGGTAGCTGCTGTAGGGCCACTGCTGTAGGATGGCTGGTATGGGAGGAATGTTTTGTTTTCCACAACACTTTGTCATGGACTAATATTCAAGCAATTTAAACTGCGAATATAAAAGATGAAATATATTGTGTAAGACAATAATTGTTTGTGTGTGTGGGGGGTGTGAATGTGTGTATAGAAGGGCGGGAATTGAATGAGTGTGTGGAGGATAGGGTAAATATGTGTTCATGAAGGAGAATGGATGAGGAACTATATATAAATATATAGAGGGGTGTAAATGTCTTAGAGAATAAGGGAGGGGGTGGAGAGAGAGAGAGAGAGAGAGAGAGAGAAGGAAGGAATTAAATATACTACAATGTAATTGTATTTATATTTTTTATGACTTGTAAAATCGGTTGTAAAATGAGTAGGAAAGAATGTTGAATCATTATTAATCCTTGTTTGTCGTTTACAACTAAGATTTAAATGGTGCTTATTGGTGAGAAAGGAGAAGGGCGATATGATGGGAGGCCCTCAGACACTTATCTGAGGTGAGAGGATCCTCCACTCATCCCATTTCAGTCTCTTGGAGGGACCCACCCCAAGTAGACACCCACCAGCCACTATACTTTCATTTCATTGATAAGGTAATACAAACATCCACAATACTTAACAGGCAGTCTTTCTTCAAATGTATGTACAATGTATGTAGAAATATAGGTTGTATGTAGAAATATAGGTACAATGTAGAAATATAGGTAGTATGTAGAAATATAGGTAGTATGTAGAAATATAGGTACAATGTATGTAGAAATATAGGTACAATGTATGTACAACGTAGAAATATAGGTACAATGTATGTACAACGTAGAAATATAGGTACAATGTATGTACAACGTAGAAATAGGTACAATGTATGTACAACGTAGAAATAGGTACAATGTATGTACAACGTAGAAATAGGTACAATGTATGTACAACGTAGAAATAGGTACAATGCATGTACAACGTAGAAATATAGGTACAATGCATGTAGAAATGTATGTACAATGTAGGAATGTCAATGTGTTTTATTGTTAAATGTCTGCTCATATATTCTATATATGTAATGTATACAATAAATATATATTTATACTATGATCCTATGGAATGCCCACCCCCCTCATATGTCATATCTGCTAAAATGTGCTACTTGGTTCTTTAACGATAACCTTATACGGTCTGTCTAACTTTGATTCTATACAAGTAAACTACAGACATGGAATGTCCACTAGCTCCATGGAGGGTGGGGGGGGGGGGGGGGGGGGGGGGGGAGCATATGGTTCTCAAACACTTAGAGATGGTCAGCAGATGTGGATTTCTGGCAAAAGTTACATTTATTTAAAAGCAATAATTTAAAGAGGAGCTGAGTTGGAGAGGCATATGCTGCCACCTACTGTAATAACAGCAGAGGTGTAGGCATCCTGATCAATAAGAATACACCATTTCCCATTATATTCCAGCACATGGACCATGAAGGCAGTTTTCTAAATGTTGAATTGTACCTTACATGGTGAAAAATATACATTGATTTCAATGTATATCTCACCAGAAGCACATCTGGTGTTCTCAAATCAAATAAAATGTTATTGGTCACATACACATGATTAGCAGATGTTAATGTGAGTGTAGCGAAATGCTTGTGCTTCTAGTTCCGACCGTGCAGTAATATCTAACAAGTAATCTAACAATTTCACAACACCTACCTTATACATACACACACACACACACGTGTAAAGGAATGATTAAGAATATGTACATATAAATATATGGATGAGCGATGGACGAACAGCATAGGCAAGATGCAGTAGATGGTTTAGAGTACAGTATATACACATGAGATGAGTAATGTATGGTATGTAAACATGATTTAAAGTGGCATTGTTTAAGTGACTAGTGATACATTTACTACATCCAATTACTAATTATTACATCCAATTACTAATTATTAAAGTGGCTGGAGTTGAGTCTGTATGTTGGCAGAAGCCACTCAATGTTAGGGATGGCTGTTTAACAGTCTGATGGCCTTGAGATTGAAAAACAGCTTCTGTCTCTCGGTCCCCGCTTTGATGCACCTGTACTGACCTCGCCTTTGATGATAGCGGGGTGAACAGGCTGTGGCTCAGGTGGTTGTTGTCGATGATCTTTTTTTCCTTCCTGTGACATTGGTGCTATAGGTGTCATGGAGGGCAGGTAGTTTGCCCCCGGTGATACGTTGTGCAGACCGCACCACCCTCTGCAGAGTCTTGCGGTTGTGGGCGGAGTAGTTGCCGTACCAGGCGGTGATACAGCCCTGAGATCAAACCCAGACAGGAAGTATTATAGCAGGTGAACTAAAATCAGACAGTCGATGAGATTGACAGACGTAGTAACACCTAAGGTAGGGAGTCTCCAAAGATGCAGAACATGTTCATCTCTACAAATGACTGACAGGACACCTGGATATTATTATCCCCAACTAAAGTCTTTGTCTCCTTAAAGTAAAAAAAAGATTCAAGAAATTACAACATTATTTCCTAAAATGCACTGAACAATTTACTGGATAAAATAAACATGATATCTGCTCATCCTAGCATGTTTAATTAGACCAATAGAAAATACACGTTGGGGAATGAACAAATCACATTCTGCAACCGAAATGTATTAAATATGTAAACAAATGTTTAAAAACCTTTTCCATTATAAATGTAGACAGAAAAGCTGACCAGATATAATTTGTGAAGCCTTTACTGCACAATGGATGGTTGATAAACTCATACTCAGCTAAAGTTACATCTTAGTAATAAAAAATAAAAATAAAAAAATATCTTAGAAAAAGCCCATAGAAAATCTTTGCAATGTAAAGAAGTAAATACAATTTTGGAAGACGATAATTTACTTTTGAAGAGAGCCAACAACTACAGGTTAAACGCAAATAAGGAATAATCCTTATTGACAAATAAACCTGGTAGCTCTCACAGAACCAACGCATGCTAAAATAAACCTGGTAGCTCTCACAGAACCAACGCATGCTAAAATAAACCTGGTAGCTCTCACAGAACCAAACGCATGCTAAACCAGGTATCATTTTATTAGAAAGATTCAAAAGTGATAATTAGAAACAAAGCGATGAATTACCATTTTAAAAGCTTCTATGAAAATGTATATACAATAAAATCAGAATTAAACAATTGGACGGATCCTATTGCATGGCTCCTATTGGACGGCTCCTATAGCCTTCTTAGACTCAACAACTCTGAAGCAATTTTCAACAGACAAAGAAGAAATGACCCAACCGTTAAAACATTCACAGAGAAAAAAAGCACCAGGAATGGATGGCTTTCCCAATAGCGATCAGTTTGTCACCTATACCTGGAAGAGGTTTCCACAGAGCGGCCCGGGAAGAGGTTTTCCACAGAGCGGCCCAGGCTGTCTTCCAGGTACGGCGACAGCGGCGGATGAAATTCTGGGCAGAGGGATCGCTGACTTCCTCCTCTTGCTCGAGGAAGAGCGGAGAAAACGAGGATGTCATCAATATAGATGAAGCCGAACCGGCTCAGCATGTCGCAGAGAATATCATTCTCCAGAGCCTGGAACACGGCAGGTGCGTTGGTGAGGCCAAAAGGGCACGACGAGATATTCGTAGAGGCCGCGTTGAAGGCGGTCCTCCACTCGTCCCCCTCTCGGATCCACACCAGGTGGTAGGCATATCGTAGATCAGGCTTGGAGAAAACAGTGGCCCCCTGGAGCGGCTCGAAGGATGAGGAAATGAGTGGTAGCGGATAACGGTTCTTCACAGTAATGTCATTGAGTCCCCAGTAGTCAATGCACAGGGTCTTGTTCTTTTTCTCCAAGAAGAAACCTGCGGGAGAGGAAGAGACAGAAGTCCTGCAGCTAGGGAGTCCCCCATGTAGGTCTCCATAGCCTTGGTCTCTGGTCCCGACAGAGTACAGACGTCCCCGGGGCGGCGTGGTGCTAGGGAGTCCCCCATGTAGGTCTCCATAGCCTTGGTCTCTGGTCCCGACAGAGTACAGACGTCCCCGGGGCGGCGTGGTGCTAGGGAGTCCCCCATGTAGGTCTCCATAGCCTTGGTCTCTGGTCCCGACAGAGTACAGACGTCCCCGGGGCGGCGTGGTGCTAGGGAGTCCCCCATGTAGGTCTCCATAGCCTTGGTCTCTGGTCCCGACAGAGTACAGACGTCCCCGGGGCGGCGTGGTGCTAGGGAGTCCCCCATGTAGGTCTCCATAGCCTTGGTCTCTGGTCCCGACAGAGTACAGACGTCCCCGGGGCGGCGTGGTGCTAGGGAGTCCCCCATGTAGGTCTCCATAGCCTTGGTCTCTGGTCCCGACAGAGTACAGACGTCCCCGGGGCGGCGTGGTGCTAGAGAGTCCCCCATGTAGGTCTCCATAGCCTTGGTCTCTGGTCCCGACAGAGTACAGACGTCCCCGGGGCGGGGTGGTGCTAGGGAGAAGATCAATCCCGCTGTCATAGGGGCGGATCTCGCTGTCATAGGGGTGGAAGAGAAGTGGCCCGGGAATTGCTGAACACCTCCCCAAGGTCCTGGTACTCCGCCATTCTGGAGCAACTTCCAGCCCCCAGGAAGACATTCCGGGGCGGTTTGCGCCAACTTCAGACAATGTGCGCGGCAGAACGGACTCCAGCCCATGATAGCGCCCGTGGACTAGTTAATGAGGGGATTGTGTCGCTGGAGCCAGGAGAATCCCAAAACCACAGGAATCTGTGGGGACTTGATGAGCAGGAATTGAATTGTCTTGCTGTGATTCCCTGACACACGTAGGTTGATGGGAGTGGTGTTATGGGTGACCCAACCTGTAGAGCGCCCGTCCAGCACTCTAACATCCATGGGAATGGAGAGAGGCTGAGTGGCGATGTTCAGCTCAGAAGCCAGTGTGGCGTCCAAAAAGCTCTCATCGGCCCCAGAGTCAATGAGGACACAAAATGACCAAAAGTCCCGCAATAGAGACAGCTCCTTGTGTTGATCCTGTGTTGCCATTCAGCTGGCGACAGCCCAGCTCTGCATAGTTGCATAGTCTCGGGAAACAGTGCCTCGGCCGTCTTCGGTGACTCACGAGGAAGGTCGGGAACCTTGGGTGCTTTTGGGAATGGGACCGTCGGGGACTTCCCGGGATGACGCGGAGGCAAGGTGGAATCCCTGCCCATATGAGCAATATCAAATATCCTCTCCATCCGTCATTCCAGCAATCGCCCATCGATGCGGATGGTCAAAGCGATGAGGGAGTCCAGATCCGTGGGTAACTCCCGAGCAGCAAGCTCTTCCTTAACCTCCTCCGAGACGCAGTACAGGAACATGTCGAACAGTGCTTCCTGGTTCCATGCACTCTCCGCTTCCAACATACTTGCCATACTGTGGGCATCCTGCCGGCGCTGGATTAGCTTCCGGGCTGCTTCTCTCCCGCAGAACGGGGCATCAAAAACCTTCCTCACCTCTTCCACGAACCCCTCCAGACTCACGCACATTGGCTGTTGTTCCCATATGGTGGTAGCCCAGGTGAAGGCCCTCCCAGACATCCGGAATGATGTGGTAGGCTATCTTGGAGCGATCCGAGGGGAAGGATGAGGCACACAGAGTTAAAAAATGTCCGACAGGTGCGTGGCTCTCCATTAAAGCGTTCCGGGGAGGTAAACTGGGCTCCCGGGAAGGTGGAGTGGCCGGTGCTGCTAACCGCCAAGTTACTGAAGGGGCGATGGGGTTACCACCGTGGCAGGCTGCCCCCTAGACAACCCGCGGAATCGATCAAGCAGCATATTCAACGCCAGGTCATGGAGCTCAGCCAACATTTGGACCCTCTCCATCAGACCAGAAAGCAATTTTTCGTGCTGGAGGCTGCTTGGGAGGAGATGGCGTTGCACAGCTGGCCCAGGTCTGCTGGGTTAGTACGAACTGGCCATGACTATCAGGTGTGAAGGTAAGACCCAGATGCAGACAACGTCGCGTTAACAATGATTTAATAATCCAACAGGGGCAGACAATAAACAGGTCAAGGCAGGCAGAGGTCAATAATCCAGAAATGTGGCAAAGGTACAGGTCGGCAGGCAGGCAGAGTGTTCAGGCAAGCAGAGTGTTCAGGGAGGCGGGATCAGAGTCAGGACAGGCAAGGGTCAAAACCAGGAGGGTGAGAAAAAGAGAGACTTGGAAAAGCAGGAGCTGAGACCTAAAACGCTGGTTGACTTGACAAACAAGACAAACTGGCAACAGACAGAGAACACAGGTCTAAATACACAGGGGATAATGGGGAAGATAGGTGACACCTGGAGGGGGTTGGAGACAATCACAAAGACAGGTGAAACAGATCAGGGTGTGACACAGAATTCTATTCAACATTTTGGGACAAAGTAGCCCCACTCTTTACTGTAATGACAACAAACATGTCACTCTTTTCAATACCTCCTAGTTCCATGTATCAAACAGCTATTTCAGTTCTATTAAAACCAGGAAAATCCCCTGCTGATTACAGACCCATTGTGACAGTAAAATAATAAATCTTACTGTTGGTGGAAGAAGGTGAGGACCGAGGTGCAGCGTGGTACGTGTTCATGTTTGTTTAATGACACTGAACACTAAATACAAACATAACAAAGGTAATAACCAAAACAGTCCTGAAAGTTGAAAAAAAAACTCAACAGAAATCAACAACCCACAAAAACCCATGTGGGAAAAAGCTACCTAAGTATGGTTCTCAATCAGAGACAACGATAGACAGCTGCCTCTGATTGAGAACCAAACGGCCAAACAACAAAGAAAACAAAACATAGAAAATGAACATAGAATGCCCAACCTAGTCACACCCTGACCTAACCAAAATAGAGAATAAAAGCCTCTCTTTGGCCAGGGCGTGACACTTATTACGGGGGGCAGGGGCGGCAGGGTAGCCTAGTGGTTAGAGTGTTGGACTAGTAACCGGAAGGTTGCGAGTTCAAACCCCCGAGCTGACAAGGTACAAATCTGTCGTTCTGCCCCTGAACAGGCAGTTAACCCACTGTTCCCAGGCCGTCATTGAAAATAAGAATTTGTTCTTAACTGACTTGCCTGGTTAAATAAAGGTAAAATAAAAAAATAAAATAAATTACCACTAGAATGGCAAAAGTCTTACCAGACTTGGTACATATCAATCAAATAGGGTTTTATTAAAAACAGGACACTTAAACAAATACAAAAACATGTTTCAGTTTAATACAATATTCAGAAAAAAACAAGATAGATTCATCAATAATGGCTGTTGATGTTAACAAGGCTTTCGGCCATCTTGAATGGCCTTTTATTTCAAAACTGTGGAAGCTTTAAACATTCCAGCTGAAGTAATTACACAGGACCCAAACTGTAAAGCAAAAATATACACAAATAATACATTATCTGATTAAATTGCGTTGGAAAGGGGCACAAGACCGGGATGTTCCCTCTCTCCCTCCTGTTTGCACTGGCTATTGAAACGCTTGCAGAAAGAATTACACAGGACCCAAACTGTAACAGGTATTGGTAAACATGAAAATAAAATAAACTTATTCAACTGGTATCTTGTTAAATCCACATTGCTACGTTTCGGGAAATGGCAAATAAAATGTCATAGAGGGGTTGGGTTAAACAGGAAGACACATTTCAGTTGAAGGAATTCAGTTATACAACTGACTAGGTATCCCCCTTTCCCCTTTAATTAAGAGGGGGACACAATTTGGCATGGCAGCCCCCCTTGGGTTCTCGAGAGCTAGTATAGGTCTAGCCTACACTATTTCAAACGCATATTAGATAAGATTGTAACATATATTTGTCACTCAGAAGTATTGAGTTACCATTGTCATTGGAATCTGTGTAGACAAAGTTGTGTACTTTTGTATTAGTAGAAACGCATGCACATTCCCCATTATTTCTATTTCTAATTTGCACATTCTTCCACTGCAAATCTACCATTCCAGTGATTTACTTGCTATATTGCATTTACTTTGCCACCATGGCCTTTTTTTTGCCTTTACCTCCCTTATCTCACCTCATTTGCTCACATCATATATAGACTTATTTTTCTACTGTATTATTGACTGTATGTTTGTTTTACTCCATGTGTAACTCTGTGTCGTTGTATGTGTCGAACTGCTTTGCTTTATCTTGGCCAGGTCGCAATTGTAAATGAGAACTTGTTCTCAACTTGCCTACCTGGTTAAATAAAGGTGAAATAAATAAAAAACGTCTACTCTAGACATCTTGTAGTCTACTGTGGCTTCACTCTAAAGAACCACGGGGAGGCGCCAGATTGTGAACTAGTCCCACACTTCACTTTACAAACTACTCCCAAATGTAGATCATTTTTTCTCCAAATGGACACTGATTTTGTTGAGCTACAAGTCTACATCATTTAGGACGTTTTCTTGTCCATTTTTTGTCTTAGAATGTTTAGGCGCAGGGCTATTGCTTTGCTTCTCTGTAGTTGACATGGTGAAAAGTTCAACTCGGTTGAATTGTAGTGCACTTAACGTCACGTGAATTTGGGTAGGCTTCTGTGCTGTTTGGCAATCGGCATTCCTCCTCCTCTCTATTAGTCTCCTGCTAAACACACAACACTCCCGGAGAGAACACAATGACATATCGGAGTTCGAGACACGGTGAAGACAGCCGATGGTCACCGGACTACTGATGGGGCAACGATTTTTTGCACAAAATTAACCGTTTACCTCAAGCATAAACTTTCAAACAACAGGAAAACGTTGCCTTATTATTTTGAGAACTCCAGGACACAGGCACCATGGCGAGGTTTTACAGGGAACCCACGAATCAATAGAAAGTAAGTCTGTTATCCATCACGGGTTACTGGAAGACTCGGCTCGCGGTGCGCTGAAGGAGCCGTTCTTTTATAGCTCAATGTGGGAACTCGCTGGCGACATTGTTTCTCCCTGTAGCCACTTCTCTGCATAGACACTTTTCCAATGTGTTGTCTGAACGTGTCCTGATGCATAGTTTTTAACTAGACCTTAACTCGTTTTGGACCTTTTTTAAATAATTTAGGACAAACTCCGCTGACGGTATGCATGTCTGTCACTGGTCCTCTAACGTTACTGTATCAGGGTTCATGTGGTCCAATACTTTGCATGGTTATTCGGCAAGTGGTGCAGTGGTAAAGGAACGACATAGCCCTTGACCCAGTTCCATTACAGTAAGAGTCCGTGGATGAAGGCTTGTTCTGTAGGGGGGAGCGTTAAGACCCCCCGACGCTCGGTCTGAACATTAACTTGTTTCGGAAGAATAAGGACCTTGTCTTTCATATCAGTGAGAAATAATTTAGTAATAAGTTAAATTGATCCACACACATTGATAGAGTTAGGGATAGTGTTCCCGCCAGCGCTGGGTTTGCGATGAAATAAGTGCAGGTGTCTTTTTCCAATTCAGTCCATTAGACTATGTTCACCGAAATTCACAAATAACATTATGCTATAGAGACCTCTGATTATTCAATTAAGGGTTTATACAAATTTACCTTGACTTTTAATCAATTGTTCATGACTATTATTATAGCCTAGATGGGAAAAGTAAGCATTATTGACACTGGAATGCTGCAGTGACTGACCCTATGTAGACCTACTATCTCCTGACATTGTTTTCTCGATCGAGGCACTTAACTCCCCACAAAGTACAAATCCACTGTTAATCAGTGGTGGAAACAGTACCCAATTGTCATACCTGAGTGAAAGTAAAGATACCTTAAAAGAAAATGACTCAAGTAAAAGTGAAAGTCACCCAGTAAAATACTATTTGAGTAAAAGTATTTGGTTTTAAATGTACTTAAGTTTCGAAAGTAAATGTACAAATAGTTTCAAATTCTTTATATTAAGCAAACCAGACGACATGATTTTCTAGTTTTTTAAATTTACAGATTGACAGGGGCACAGTTCAACACTCAGACAAAATTCACAAATGAAGCATTTGTGTTTAGTGAGTCTGTCAGATCAGAAGCAGTAGGTATGACCAGGGAGGTTCTCTGTTTAGTGAGTCTGTCAGATCAGAAGCAGTAGGTATGACCAGGGATGTTCTCTGTTTAGTGAGTCCTCCAGATCAGAGGCAGTAGGGATGACCAGGGAGGTTCTCTTGATAAGTCTGTGAATTAGACAATTTCCTGTCCTGCTAAGCATTAAACATGTAACGAGTACTTTTGGGTTTCAGGGAAAATGTAAGGAGTAAAAAGTACATTATTTTCTTTAGGAATGTAGATCAAATTGTATTGGTCACATACACGTCGTTAGCACATGTTATTGCAGGTGTAGCGAAATGCTTGTGTTTCTAGCTCCGACAGTGCAGTAATATTTAACAGGTAATATCTAACAAATTACACAGCATATACCCAATACACACAAATCTAAGTAGACATGAATTAAGACTATATACATATGAACAAGTGATGTCTGGGTGGAATGGACTAAGATACAGTAGAATAGTATAGAAAAGGAGATTATACATATGAGATGAGTAATGCAAGATATGTAAACATTATTAAAGTGAATGAGAGCATAGTATAGAATACAGTATATACATATGAGATGTAGTGGAGTATAAGTTGTCAAAATGGTAAAGTACAGATACCCAAAAACAACTACTTCAGTACTTTACACCACTGCTGTTTGTCAACGTGGTCAACCCTCCATCTGGAGAGCTCCTGGGTGTGTGCAGGCTTTTTATCCAGACCTGAGTCTGCTTATCAAGTTCCCTGAGCAGCTAATGTTTAGGCTAAGATGTGGTTAGACCAGGACATGAACAAATGCCTGCACACCCAGTAGCTATCCTGGAGGATGGTTGCCATCCTTGATATAAAATATTGCAACATTACAACCAAATACTTTTGTCTTTATACAATTATTCCCTCATTCAATTCATCATGGATCAAAGCAAGGTATCTAACTATACATGTTTATATATACGGCTCTAATATTCGTGTTTTAGGGGAGATCTAGGCACAGCAAGTTATTTGTCATTTATGCTGTTTCTAACGATCTCACAATGACATGGCTGCTATTTAATAGAGGGGAATCCCAGGTTGCCAACGGTGCAGATTTATTTAGGCTCGCTCTACAGTGCCGGTGGAAAGGCGACAAAGACATGAATGCTTAGTTAGCTATAGTTAACTTGTTGGCAGTTATCTTGCTAGTTATGTTTTGAATTGGCTATCTTGTCTGTCATTATTTTATACCTGCTGTGAAATGTCCAGCTCTCTCCCCTCAGGCAACATCTCACTGGCGCGCACAGACACGCACTGTTTATGATAATGGCTGATATGTCGATTTTTAAGTGATTGATACTATTTAAGTGTGCCTTCATGTATTACATTAACAAACATTATGAAACCAATTCCCATGACTTTATAAACCCTCGTTTGACAATTTGTAATAGTGCATCATGCGCATTCAGTCTGGTATATTTTCAATCTGCGCAATCTGGAACAGGCTACGGTCACTCACAGACTAGCGGCAAATAAACGTGAACAAAGCGTAATCAGACTATTAATGCCCACTCTCAATTGCTATTCAATGCAGTTCTCGCCTTCATTCCGTTTTTGGTCAATATTTTTTTGCGCGTCAATCTGGGCTAATTTAGGCTACTTTGTTTTAAAGAGGAGCCGGTACGCAATTCCCCCAAAATGAGAAGTGCTGGTAGGTCGCTCTGGCCCAGGTCAAGCACTGGTTCCCACGCTGACACGTCTCCGCGTTACACGGAAAACAGCCGGAAGACGAGGCGACCACCTGTGTGTAAGCATAACGTGGAACGTGTAGTTTCATTGGATGGAGACGCCCATTGCTGTATGGATCTGTGCAAAACGTGTATTTAAAAAATTATATATTTTAAGGATTCCTTCTCGCTGATTAAAGATAAATGTTTCGAAATCCATAGGCAAGCGATTATTAATTAACAACGTTTCGAAACGTTAAAACAGAGTGGGAATTGTAGTTCACAGGACGCTGTCATGGGCAAAGCGAATGGCTGAGAACTGTAAGGCAGAATGCTGCCTAGAGTTTTCAAGAGCTAAGGAATGACCCAACTTGTGACCTCACAGACAGACCTAACCCTGAAAAGTCAGGACTTATCCTAATACCCCTCCAGCTTTGATTTTGATAGATCTCTCTCTCTGTGTGTTTACAACCAGGGGTTATTGCAGTTCTCTTCTGGGTTGGACCAGTTGGGTCAGACGAGAGACTCCTCAGTGACAAATAAAAGACGAGTGATTGACGCACCATGGAGGGCGGGAACGATGTGGATCTGTCCAACAGTAACATCACCCCGCTGTGGAAGCGGCGCTCAGCCAATCACACTGGCCCCAGCAAGCTAAAGGCCCGGCCCCTCAGCTACCAGATAGACGGAGTCCACATGACTGACTTCCCCGTAGAGGACAACAAGTGCAGCTTTACCCTGAGCCAGCCTGCAGAGAGACTGGTGGCCACGCCGGGAGGAGGGACGGTCATTCTGAAGCACGTTCTCAACCAACCCACCAGGAAAACACGGGTAGTCAGGAGTATAAGTATTGGACATCTGTCCAAAGGACGTTTCTCTCTGTCCAAGTTCAAGTCGGAGGATGATAAGTCGCTGTCGTTGAACAGTAAGGCATGCCACGGTGGGAGTGTTGATAATGTGTGGTCAGACAAGCCTCTACTGGACACCCAGAATCGACTATCCAGCCCGTTCACCCTCACCGCTCACAGGGACCAGATAGTGTTTGGGACGAGCCCTTCACCGCCAGACTCTGCCTCCTCCAAACACCCCTCTCCCCCTGCCTCCCCCAATAACCACCACCAACATGACCTGACCTCCCCTTCTTCCTACCACCCCTTAACTCCTGTCCCCTCTCCCCGTAACCCCAGCCCCTCTCCCCCTAACCCCAGCCCCTCCACCCCTAGTCTCCACACCCCTACCCCATCCAACAGCTCCACCTCCAGTATCAACTCCCTCTCTTCCCTCATCTCCACCCCTTCTGACCTCCCCACACCCCACACCCCCTCCTCTGCTGACATGTCTGCCCCCTCTCCTTCCCCCTCTCATTCCCCCACTCCCACCCTCTCTCCCTACATCTCCCTATCTCCTCCTCCCTCCATTGTCCTCAGCACCCACAGTGCAGCTGCCCTGAAGAAGGGCACACAGCAGCTGATCCCCAAAGGGCTGGCGTCCCTGAGCAAGGCCTCTCCTGCTGGGGTACAGAGCCACGGCATGGGGGGTCTGCTGGGCCTGGATCCTACCAAGCGGGCCCTGCGAGCCCTCAGCATGGTGGAGACTGGATCCTTCTTCTCCACTGGCGTAGGGTCCGGGGGAGGGGGGACAGACCAGGATGAGAGCACTGAGACTCTGAAGAGAGGGTTGAGGTCTACCTCGTACAGGAGAGCAGTGGTAAGTGGAGTGGAAATGGAAATACCATCTGATGACCTCAAGACCCATCGTCTGTCCCAACCTGTAGACCCAAAGACCCATCGTCTGTCCCAACCTGTAGACCCAAAGAGCCATCGTCTGTCCCAACCTGTACTCAAAGGACTACAGGAGGTCAAGGAGAGACCGACCAGCCCTGGGAAGAAGAACAAGGTAGGAAGACATGTATTCACCCATTATTGTCCAGGAAATTGTCATTCCTATTAACTGCTATGTCACGATACCGTTCTCTCCTTGCTTTGCCCCATGTGCCTGGATATTACTGTCTCTTACTTTAATTAACACTCATCTGCCTGATGGATTCATGTTTGATGAATTATTCTCCTGAAGTTCAGATCAGGACCAAAGTCCACAGCTAGCTTGAAGTTGGAACATTGTCAGGAGACGCTTGTGTTGAAGTCCTACTAATAGTGAAGGCCTATGATTACAACACACTTCAGTCCACTGCTCTGTAATTAGGCAGGTCAGGGGTCAAGAGCAGGTCCCAGGGGAGACCTACTAACACTTTTCATTTAGAACCTGACAGATGTGTGTTTATAATGTCATTCATAACCAGATTTGCCTAATAAAGCATCATTTCGGATATTGTGCCGACTGCTCATGATAACAGATCTAGTGACAGTTTCAGTTCATAGTGTTAATATAGTAGTATGGCTGGGGCAGGGAGAGCTAATCCTGGGTCTGTTATTAATAGTGACATGGGGTCTTGTTCTGTCTCCCAGAGTCCTGATAAGAAGCCAGGACTGATCACACAGAGGACATTTGACAGTGAAGGTGAGTGCCACTTCTCTGTCTTAGTCATGTATATGAACTGGTGATGACTGTGACTTTCTGTACACATGGTTGAGGTCTTGCTGTCAATGGGGACTGTACTATTGTGATCCACCCTCAACCTGTCTGTCTGTCTGTCTGTGGTGTGATCCACCCTCAACCTGTGTCTGTCTGTCTGTCTGTGGTGTGATCCACCCTCAACCTGTCTGTCTGTCTGTGGTGTGATCCACCCTCAACCTGTCTGTCTGTCTGTGGTGTGATCCACCCTCAACCTGTCTGTCTGTCTGTCTGTCTGTGGTGTGATCCACCCTCAACCTGTCTGTCTGTCTGTCTGTCTGTGGTGTGATCCACCCTCAATCTGTCTGTCTGTCTGTGGTGTGATCCACCCTCAACCTGTCTGTCTGTCTGTGGTGTGATCCACCCTCAACCTGTCTGTCTGTCTGTCTGTGGTGTGATCCACCCTCAACCTGTCTGTCTGTCTGTGGTGTGATCCACCCTCAACCTGTCTGTCTGTCTGTGGTGTGATCCACCCTCAACCTGTCTGTCTGTCTGTGGTGTGATCCACCCCCAACCTGTGTCTGTCTGTCTGTGGTGTGATCCACCCTCAACCTGTGTCTGTCTGTCTGTGGTGTGATCCACCCTTAACCTGTCTGTCTGTCTGTGGTGTGATCCACCCTCAACCTGTCTGTCTGTCTGTCTGTGGTGTGATCCACCCTCAACCTGTCTGTCTGTGGTGTGATTCAACCTGTGTCTGTCTGTCTGTGGTGTGATCCACCCTCAACCTGTGTCTGTCTGTCTGTGGTGTGATCCACCCTTAACCTGTCTGTCTGTCTGTGGTGTGATCCACCCTCAACCTGTCTGTCTGTCTGTCTGTCTGTGGTGTGATCCACCCTCAACCTGTCTGTCTGTTTGTGGTGTGATCCACCCTCAACCTGTCTGTCTGTCTGTCTGTGGTGTGATCCACCCTCAACCTGTCTGTCTGTCTGTGGTGTGATCCACCCTCAACCTGTCTGTCTGTGGTGTGATCCAGAGGAGGAACTGTATCAGAACTACCAGGAGAAAGCTCTTCACAATGACTCTGATGAGGACCAGTCCAGAGAGGCCAAACCTGATGACCGCATCGTGATGCAGTACAGACCCATACGCACCTCCTGGAGCCAACTCAGTGTGGTGAGACACACACACACACGCACACGCACACAGTGAATTGTGGTGCAGTGCCTCTCATATAGTACAGAGACAAACACAGGGCCTTGTTGGGAAATGGACTGCCAGGGCTGTGAGGGATGTTGTCACATCTGGTCTGGCTGCAATCCTTACCCATCCTCCATCTCTCTCTCTCCTTCTCCTACTCTGTCTGTGACTGTCTGTCTCTCTCTCTCTCTCTGTCTCTTTATGTCTCTCTCTGTCTCTTCATTACTCTTGGTCTAGATAGGGAATTAAAACAGGGATAGGGAGGGAAGAGGGAGGGTGAGGGAGCAGGAAAGGAAGGGGAGGGTGAGGGAGGGAGCAGGAAAGGAAGGGGAGGGTGAGAGAGGGAGCAGGAGAGGAAGGGGGGTGAGGGAGGGAGCAGGAGAGGAAGGAAGAAAGATCTGGGACAGTAGGAGAGGAAGGGAGAAAGATCTGGGGCAGCAGACTAAGAGGAGGAGAGGAAGGGAGAAAGATCTGGGACTGCATACTGAGAGGAAGGGAGAAAGATCTGGGGCAGCAGACTGAGAGGAGGAGAGGAAGGGAGAAAGATCTGGGGCAGCAGACTGAGAGGAGGAGAGAAAGGTCTGGGACAGCAGACTGAGAGGAAGGGAGAAAGATCTGGGGCAGCAGACTGAGAGGAGGATAGGAAGGGAGAAAGATCTGGGGCAGCAGACTGAGAGGAGGAGAGGAAGGGAGAAATATCTGGGGCAGCAGACTAAGAGGAGGAGAGGAAGGGAGAAAGATCTGGGGCAGCAGACTGAGAGGAGGGAGAAAGATCTGGGGCAGCAGACTGAGAGGAGGAGAGGAAGGGAGAAAGATCTGGGGCAGCAGACTGAGAGGAGGGAGAAAGATCTGGGGCAGCAGACTGAGAGGAGGAGAGGAAGGGAGAAAGATCTGGGGCAGCAGACTGAGAGGAGGAGAGAAAGGTCTGGGACAGCAGACTGAGAGGAAGGGAGAAAGATCTGGGGCAGCAGACTGAGAGGAGGAGAGGAAGGGAGAAAGATCTGGGGCAGCAGACTGAGAGGAGGGAGAAAGATCTGGGGCAGCAGACTGAGAGGAGGAGAGGAAGGGAGAAAGATCTGGGGCAGCAGACTGAGAGGAGGAGAGAAAGGTCTGGGACAGCAGACTGAGAGGAAGGGAGAAAGATCTGGGGCAGCAGACTGAGAGGAGGAGAGAAAGGTCTGGGACAGCAGACTGAGAGGAAGGGAGAAAGATCTGGGGCAGCAGACTGAGAGGAGGATAGGAAGGGAGAAAGATCTGGGGCAGCAGACTGAGAGGAGGAGAGGAAGGGAGAAATATCTGGGGCAGCAGACTAAGAGGAGGAGAGGAAGGGAGAAAGATCTGGGGCAGCAGACTGAGAGGAGGGAGAAAGATCTGGGGCAGCAGACTGAGAGGAGGAGAGGAAGGGAGAAAGATCTGGGGCAGCAGACTGAGAGGAGGGAGAAAGATCTGGGGCAGCAGACTAAGAGGAGGAGGGGAAGGGAGAAAGATCTGGGGCAGCAGACTAAGAGGAGGAGAGGAAGGGAGAAAGATCTGGGGCAGCAGACTGAGAGGAGGGAGAAAGATCTGGGGCAGCAGACTAAGAGGAGGAGAGGAAGGGAGAAAGATCTGGGGCAGCAGACTGAGAGGAGGGAGAAAGATCTGGGACAGCAGACTGAGAGGAAGGGAGAACGATCTGGGACAGCAGACTGAGAGGAGGAGAGGAAGGGAGAAAGATCTGGGGCAGCAGACTGAGAGTGGGAGAGGAAGGGAGAAAGATCTGGGGCAGCAGACTGAGAGGAGGAGAGGAAGGGAGAAAGATCTGGGGCAGCAGACTGAGAGGATGGAGAAAGATCTGGGGCAGCAGACTGAGAGGAGGAGAGGAAGGGAGAAAGATCTGGGGCAGCAGACTGAGAGGAGGAGAGGAAGGGAGAAAGATCTGGGGCAGCAGACTGAGAGGAAGGGAGAAAGGTCTGGGGCAGCAGACTGAGAGGAGGAGAGGAAGGGAGAAAGATCTGGGGCAGCAGACAGAGGAGGAGAGGAAGGGAGAAAGATCTGGGGCAGCAGACTGAGAGGAAGGGAGAAAGATCTGGGGCAGCAGACTGAGAGGAGGAGAGGAAGGGAGAAAGATCTGGGGCAGCAGACTGAGAGGAGGAGAGGAAGGGAGAAAGATCTGGGGCAGCAGACTGAGAGGAGGAGAGGAAGGGAGAAAGATCTGGGGCAGCAGACTGAGGAAGGGAGAAAGATTTGGGGCAGCAGACTGAGAGGAGGATAGGAAGGGAGAAAGATCTGGGGCAGCAGACTGAGAGGAGGAGAGGAAGGGAGAAATATCTGGGGCAGCAGACTAAGAGGAGGAGAGGAAGGGAGAAAGATCTGGGGCAGCAGACTGAGAGGAGGGAGAAAGATCTGGGGCAGCAGACTGAGAGGAGGAGAGGAAGGGAGAAAGATCTGGGGCAGCAGACTGAGAGGAGGGAGAAAGATCTGGGGCAGCAGACTGAGAGGAGGAGAGGAAGGGAGAAAGATCTGGGGCAGCAGACTGAGAGGAGGAGAGAAAGGTCTGGGACAGCAGACTGAGAGGAAGGGAGAAAGATCTGGGGCAGCAGACTGAGAGGAGGAGAGAAAGGTCTGGGACAGCAGACTGAGAGGAAGGGAGAAAGATCTGGGGCAGCAGACTGAGAGGAGGATAGGAAGGGAGAAAGATCTGGGGCAGCAGACTGAGAGGAGGAGAGGAAGGGAGAAATATCTGGGGCAGCAGACTAAGAGGAGGAGAGGAAGGGAGAAAGATCTGGGGCAGCAGACTGAGAGGAGGGAGAAAGATCTGGGGCAGCAGACTGAGAGGAGGAGAGGAAGGGAGAAAGATCTGGGGCAGCAGACTGAGAGGAGGGAGAAAGATCTGGGGCAGCAGACTAAGAGGAGGAGGGGAAGGGAGAAAGATCTGGGGCAGCAGACTAAGAGGAGGAGAGGAAGGGAGAAAGATCTGGGGCAGCAGACTGAGAGGAGGGAGAAAGATCTGGGGCAGCAGACTAAGAGGAGGAGAGGAAGGGAGAAAGATCTGGGGCAGCAGACTGAGAGGAGGGAGAAAGATCTGGGACAGCAGACTGAGAGGAAGGGAGAACGATCTGGGACAGCAGACTGAGAGGAGGAGAGGAAGGGAGAAAGATCTGGGGCAGCAGACTGAGAGTGGGAGAGGAAGGGAGAAAGATCTGGGGCAGCAGACTGAGAGGAGGAGAGGAAGGGAGAAAGATCTGGGGCAGCAGACTGAGAGGAGGGAGAAAGATCTGGGGCAGCAGACTGAGAGGAGGAGAGGAAGGGAGAAAGATCTGGGGCAGCAGACTGAGAGGAGGAGAGGAAGGGAGAAAGATCTGGGGCAGCAGACTGAGAGGAAGGGAGAAAGGTCTGGGGCAGCAGACTGAGAGGAGGAGAGGAAGGGAGAAAGATCTGGGGCAGCAGACAGAGGAGGAGAGGAAGGGAGAAAGATCTGGGGCAGCAGACTGAGAGGAAGGGAGAAAGATCTGGGGCAGCAGACTGAGAGGAGGAGAGGAAGGGAGAAAGATCTGGGGCAGCAGACTGAGAGGAGGAGAGGAAGGGAGAAAGATCTGGGGCAGCAGACTGAGAGGAGGAGAGGAAGGGAGAAAGATCTGGGGCAGCAGACTGAGGAAGGGAGAAAGATTTGGGGCAGCAGACTGAGAGGAGGATAGGAAGGGAGAAAGATCTGGGGCAGCAGACTGAGAGGAGGAGAGGAAGGGAGAAATATCTGGGGCAGCAGACTAAGAGGAGGAGAGGAAGGGAGAAAGATCTGGGGCAGCAGACTGAGAGGAGGGAGAAAGATCTGGGGCAGCAGACTGAGAGCACCACCCGGGATGGCAGGAGAGGAACGGGGGGAAAGGAGGGAACAGTACTGTAGAGACCAGAGTGGTAGGAGAGGAACGGGGGAAAGGAGGGGACAGTACTGTAGAGACCAGAATGGTAGGAGAGAGGAACGGGGAAAGGAGGGAACAGTACTGTAGAGACCAGAATGGTAGGAGAGGAACGGGGGGAAAGGAGGGAACAGTACTGTAGAGACCAGAGTGGTAGGAGAGGAACGGGGGAAAGGAGGGGACAGTACTGTAGAGACCAGAATGGTAGGAGAGAGGAACGGGGAAAGGAGGGAACAGTACTGTAGAGACCAGAATGGTAGGAGAGGAACGGGGGGAAAGGAGGGGGGCAAATGCTGTTTTCCACTTAGGTGTTCTGTTCTCCTTGTTGATGTTTACTCTTATCTGGAGCTGCTCAAGAAGGGCTGAGGGAGAGAGAGACCAGTACTGTAGGAGACCAGTACTGTAGGAGACTAGTACTGTAGGAGACCAGTACTGTAGGAGACCAGTACTGTAGAGACTGTAGGAGATAGTACTGTAGTAGACCAGTACTGTAGGAGTCCAGTACTGTAGGAGACCAGTACTGTAGGAGACCAGTACTGTAGGAGACCAGTACTGTAGGAGACCAGTACTGTAGAGACCAGTACTGAAGGGACCAGTACTGTAGGGACCAGTATTGTAGAGACTGTAGAGACCAGTACTGTAGAGACCAGTACTGTAGAGACTGTAGAGACCAGTACTCTAGAGACCAGTACTGTAGAGACCAGTACTGTAGAGACTGTAGAGACCAGTACTGTAGAGACGGTGGGGGACAGTACTGTAGGGGACAGTACTGTAGAGACGGTGGGGGACAGTACTGTAGGGGACAGTACTGTAGGGGACAGTACTGTAGAGACCAGTACTGTAGAGACGGTGGGGGACAGTACTGTAGGGGACAGTACTGTAGGGGACAGTACTGTGGAGACGGTGGGGGACAGTACTGTAGGGGACAGTACTGTAGGGGACAGTACTGTGGAGACGGTGGGGACAGTACTGTAGGGGACAGTACTGTAGGGGACAGTACTGTGGAGACGGTGGGGGACAGTACTGTAGGGGACAGTACTGTAGGGGACAGTACTGTAGGGGACAGTACTGTGGAGACGGTGGGGGACAGTACTGTGGAGACGGTGGGGGACAGTACTGTGGGGGACAGTACTGTAGGGGACAGTACTGTAGAGATGGTGGGGGACAGTACTGTAGGGGACAGTACTGTGGAGACGGTGGGGGACAATACTGTGGAGACTGTGGGGGACAGTACTGTAGGGGACAGTACTGTAGAGACGGTGGGGGACAGTACTTTAGGGGACAGTACTGTGGAGACGGTGGGGGACAATACTGTGGAGACTGTGGGGGACAGTACTGTAGGGGACAGTACTGTAGAGACGGTGGGGGACAGTACTTTAGGGGACAGTACTGTGGAGACGGTGGGGGACAATACTGTGGAGACTGTGGGGGACAGTACTGTAGGGGACAGTACTGTAGGGGACAGTACTGTAGAGACGGTGGGGGACAGTACTGTAGGGGACAGTACTGTAGGGGACAGTACTGTAGGAGACAGTACAGTAGGAGACAGTACAGTAGGGAATAGTACTGTAGGGGACAGTACTGTAGAGACTGTAGGGGACAGTACTGTAGGGAATAGTACTATAGGGAATAGTACTGTAGAGAATTGTACTGTAGGGAACAGTACTGTAGAGAATAGTACTGTATAGACTGTAGGGAATAGTACTGTAGAGACTGTAGGGGACAGTACTGTAGGGAATAGTACTGTAGAGAATAGTACTGTAGGGAATAGTACTGTAGAGAATAGTACTGTATAGACTGTAGGGAATAGTACTGTAGAGACTGTAGGGGACAGTACTGTAGGGAATAGTACTGTAGAGAATAGTACTGTAGGGAATAGTACTGTAGAGAATAGTACTGTATAGACTGTAGGGAATAGTACTGTAGAGACTGTAGGGGACAGTACTGTAGGGAATAGTACTGTAGAGAATAGTACTGTAGGGAACAGTACTGTAGAGAATAGTACTGTATAGACTGTAGGGAATAGTACTGTAGAGACTGTAGGGGACAGTACTGTAGGGAATAGTACTGTAGAGAATAGTACTGTAGGGAACAGTACTGTAGAGAATAGTACTGTATAGACTGTAGGGGACAGTACTGTAGAGACGGTGGGGGACAGTACTGTAGGGGACAGTTAGTTCTGATCAAAATATTCAAACAAAGTTGACTTATCCAGATATTTCCAATGTGAGGAGAGGAGTCTTCCCAGTCCTGTGTTTGATGCCAGATGGAAGGTCTATGGGCCATGACATGTGACAGGGCAGGTTGTAGTGTTTTATAGATGTTCTGCTGTTTACTCTGTGACAGGGCAGGTTGTAGTGTTTTATAGTAGTTAGATGTTCTGCTGTTTACTCTGTGACAGGGCAGGCTGTAGTGTTTTATAGATGTTCTGCTGTTTCTCCTGGTCAGTAACTGATGGTAAGTAACCTGGAGGTTTCCGTATCTTCATTCTCTGAAGGAGCAGAAAAATCCTCCTGGAAATGAGAGAATGATCTGATGTTTAACGGATGGACAAAAGTGGCATCAATGTCCAAACTGACAGAACCTGTTCCTGCTATCACACTTCCCTTCCCAGACTGACAGAACCTGTTCCTACTATCACACTTCCCTTCCCAAACTGACAGAACCTGTTCCTACTATCACACTTCCCTTCCCAAACTGACAGAACCTGTTCCTACTATCACACTTCCCTTCCCAAACTGACAGAACCTGTTCCTACTATCACACTTCCCTTCCCAAACTGACAGAACCTGTTCCTACTATCACACTTCCCTTCCCAGACTGACAGCTACCGCTTTGGTTCAGACTCTCTGTTTCCTAGAAGTCTGTAGTTTCCAGTAACACCTGTAAGGTCAGACTCTGTTTCCTAGAAGTCTGTAGTTTCCAGTAACCGTAGGGACAGGGGGAAGTGGTGTATCTAAGAGTGTTGACACCATACTCTTAGATGAGAGGCTTAACCCCCCCGGTTAAGGGTAGGACAGGGGAGTAAGGGTAAGACAATGATAGATTTATGCCTACGGTCAACCTCTTACCTCAACCACTCCCTTTTGAGTGAATACTGCGTTTCTGTTGTCACGGTTACACCTGTCCCTCTGTGTTCTCAGGGAAACTCCAAAAGCAGGGCAAAGTTCAGTTGTCGTGGCGGGAAGGTGGTTGCTAGGACACTAAGGACCTGCAAGGCCGTAGATAGATAAATAGAAGTTGATTGCCTTTTAAAGGGAATTTGTCTTGCACAATAGCACAAACTTGGCAAGCTGTTGGCATTTTGGCTGTAGTGGTTTGGCTGTTGGCTTGTGTGTTTTGTGTCCTAGTCTGGATGTGTTTGCAAAGGTCTCCATTAGGGTTTGTCACGATACCAGTATCACAATACTCAGAGGTATCGCAGCAAGGAAAGAAAAGATGAAGCAGACTCCGTTTCCTGAGGAAAACAGTCATAATGTTAGTAACAAGCAGCCTGAAGTGTTTCACCCCAAATCACGTTTGTTTTGCTTGCTTTAACCCACTATATGTTACTTACAGCAGGGTTTAAAATCAAATCAAATCAAATTAATTGATATAGCCCTTCATACATCAGCTGATATATCAAAGTGTTGTACAGAAACCCAGCCTAAAACACCAAACAGCAGGCAATGCAGGTGTAAAAGGACCAGAGAGTATAGTTTACTTCGTGTTTTCCTATTTGGTAATAAACCATCTTCTGTATACCACACCTACCTTGTCACAACACAACTGATTGGCTAAAACGCATTAAGAAGGAAAGAAATTCACACCTGTTAATTGAAATGCATTCCAGGTGACTACCTCACGAAGATGGTTGAGAGATTTGTTTAACACTTTTTTTGGTTGCTACATGATTCCATGTGTTATTTCATAGTTTTGATGTCTTCACTATTATTCTACAATGTAGAACATAGTAAAAATAAAGAAAAACCCTTGAATGAGTAGGTGTGTCCAAACTACTGACTGGTACTGTATACAATAGTTCCTCAATTCCTGAATTACAATAGTTCTTCAATTCCTAAATTACAATAGTTCTTCAATTCCTAAATTACAATAGTTCTTCAATTCCTAAATTACAATAGTTCCTCAATTCCTAAATTACAATAGTTCCTCAATTCCTGAATTACAATAGTTCCTGAATTACAATAGTTCCTCAATTCCTGAATTACAATAGTTCCTCAATTCCTGAATTACAATAGTTCCTCAATTCCTGAATTACAATAGTTCCTGAATTACAATAGTTCCTCAATTCCTGAATTACAATAGCTCCTCAATTCCTCAATTACAATAGTTCCTGAATTACAATAGTTCCTCAATGTATTTGAAAAATATTTCCAGCTCTCTCCCATTCAGGTTGCTTGTAATGATTGATTCATGGAGGAGTGGAAGGGTGCTTGGGGAAGATGACAAAGGACCGGGTGTGGAGAAGTATTGGTAGGGAGCAGGGATTGAAGCAGTGGGCGATGGAGACATGTTGGCTCTAATGCTGCCTTGTGTCAGTGGCAGATGTTTCTAGAGGAGGGGGGGATACTACACACACACACACACACACACACACACACACACACACACACACACACACACACACACACACACACACACACACACACACACACACACACACACACACACACACACACAACCATGTAAGCTATCCTGTGCATACACCCAGACTCCCCTGAAAGGAACCTTTCTCTCTCTAAACTAGCACACTGGGGTCTTTATTCAGCTCCTACAGGGCTTTATTCAGCTCCCACATGGCTTTATTCAGCTCCCACAGGGCTTTATTCAGCTCCTACAGGTCTTTATTCAGCTCCTACAGGTCTACAGGTCTTTATTCAGCTCCTACAGGTCTTTATTCAGCTCCTACAGGTCTTTATTCAGCTCTTACAGGTCTTTATTCAGCTCCTACAGGTCTTTATTCAGCTCCTACAGGTCTTTATTCAGCTCCTACAGGTCTACAGGTCTTTATTCTGCTCCTACAGGTCTTTATTCAGCTCTTACAGGTCTTTATTCAGCTCTTACAGGTCTTTATTCAGCTCCCACATGGCTTTATTCAGCTCCCACAGGGCTTTATTCAGCTCCTACAGGTCTTTATTCAGCTCCTACAGGTCTACAGGTCTTTATTCAGCTCCTATAGGTCTTTATTCAGCTCCTACAGGTCTTTATTCAGCTCCTACAGGTCTTTATTCAGCTCCTACAGGTCTACAGGTCTTTATTCAGCTCCTACAGGTCTTTATTCAGCTCCTACAGGTCTACAGGTCTTTATTCAGCTCCTACAGCTCTACAGGTCTATATTCAGCTCCTACAGGTCTACAGGTCTTTATTCAGCTCCTACAGGTCTTTATTCAGCTCCTACAGGTCTACAGGTCTTTATTCAGCTCCTACAGGTCTACAGGTCTTTATTCAGCTCCTACAGGTCTACGGGTCTTTATTCAGCTCCTACAGGTCTACAGGTCTTTATTCAGCTCCTACAGGTCTTTATTCAGCTCCTACAGGTCTTTATTCAGCTCCTACAGGTCTTTATTCAGCTCCTACAGGTCTTTATTCAGCTCCTACAGGTCTTTATTCAGCTCCTACAGGTCTACAGGTCTTTATTCAGCTCCTACAGGTCTACAGGTCTTTATTCAGCTCCTACAGGTCTACAGGTCTTTATTCTGCTCCTACAGGTCTTTATTCAGCTCCTACAGGTCTACAGGTCTTTATTCAGCTCCTACAGGTCTACAGGTCTTTATTCAGCTCCCACAGGGCTTTATTCAGCTCCTACAGGGCTTTATTCAGCTCCCACAGGGCTTTATTCAGCTCCCACAGGTCTTTATTCAGCTCCTACAGGGCTTTATTCATCTCCTACAGGGCTTTATTCAGCTCCTACAGGGCTTTATACAGCTCCTACAGGTCTACATGGCTTTATTCAGCTCCTACAGGTCTACAGGTCTTTATTCTGATCCTACAGGTCTACAGGTCTTTATTCAGCTCCTATAGGTCTTTATTCAGCTCCTACAGGTCTTTATTCAGCTCCTACAGGTCTACGGGTCTTTATTCAGCTCCTATAGGTCTTTATTCAGCTCCTACAGGTCTACGGGTCTTTATTCAGCTCCTATAGGTCTTTATTCAGCTCCTACAGGTCTACAGGTCTTTATTCAGCTCCTATAGGTCTTTATTCAGCTCCTACATGTCTTTATTCAGCTCCTACAGGTCTACATGTCTTTATTCAGCTCCTACAGGTCTTTATTCAGCTCCTACAGGTCTTTATTCAGCTCCTACAGGTCTACGGGTCTTTATTCAGCTCCTACAGGTCTTTATTCAGCTCCTACAGGTCTACAGGTCTTTATTCAGCTCCTACAGGTCTACAGGTGTTTATTCTGATCCTACAGGTCTACAGGTCTTTATTCTGATCCTACAGGTCTACAGGTCTTTATTCAGCTCCTACAGGTCTACAGGTCTTTATTCTGATCCTACAGGTCTACAGTTTTTTATTCAGCTCCTACAGGTCTACAGGTCTTTATTCTGCTCCTACAGCTCTACAGGTCTTTATTCAGCTCCTACAGGTCTTTATTCAGCTCCTACAGGTCTACAGGTCTTTATTCTGATCCTACAGGTCTTTATTCTGCTCCTACAGCTCTACAGGTCTTTATTCAGCTCCTACAGGTCTTTATTCAGCTCCTACAGGTCTACACGTCTTTATTCTGATCCTACAGGTCTACAGGTCTTTATTCTGATCCTACAGCTCTACAGGTCTTTATTCTGATCCTACAGCTCTACAGGTCTTTATTCAGCTCCTATAGGTCTTTATTCAGCTCCTACAGGTCTTTATTCAGCTCATACAGGTCTACAGGTCTTTATTCTGCTCCTACAGGTCTTTATTCAGCTCTTACAGGTCTACATGTCTTTATTCTGCTCCTACAGGTCTTTATTCAGCTCCTACAGGTCTACAGGTCTTTATTCAGCTCCTACAGGTCTACAGGTCTTTATTCTGATCCTACAGGTCTACAGGTCTTTATTCAGCTCCTATAGGTCTTTATTCAGCTCCTACAGGTCTTTATTCAGATCATACAGGTCTACATGTCTTTATTCTGCTCCTACAGGTCTTTATTCAGCTCCTACAGGTCTACAGGTCTTTATTCTGATCCTACAGCTCTACAGGTCTTTATTCAGCTCCTATAGGTCTTTATTCAGCTCCTACAGGTCTTTATTCAGCTCATACAGGTCTACATGTCTTTATTCTGCTCCTACAGGTCTTTATTCAGCTCCTACATGTCTTTATTCAGCTCCTACAGGTCTTTATTCAGCTCATACAGGTCTACAGGTCTTTATTCTGCTCCTACAGGTCTACAGGTCTTTATTCTGCTCCTACAGGTCTTTATTCAGCTCCTACAGGTCTACAAGTCTTTATTCAGCTCCTATAGGTCTTTATTCAGCTCCTACAGGTCTACATGTCTTTATTCAGCTCCTATAGGTCTTTATTCAGCTCCTACAGGTCTACAGGTCTTTATTCAGCTCCTATAGGTCTTTATTCAGCTCCTACAGGTCTACAGGTCTTTATTCAGCTCCTACCGGTCTTTATTCAGCTCCTATAGGTCTTTATTCAGCTCCTATAGGTCTTTATTCAGCTCCTACAGGTCTTTATTCAGCTCCTACAGGTCTTTATTCAGCTCCTACAGGTCTTTATTCAGCTCCTACAGGTCTTTATTCAGCTCCTACAGGTCTTTATTCAGCTCCTACAGGTCTACGGGTCTTTATTCAGCTCCTACAGGTCTACGGGGCGGCAGGGTAGCCTAGTGGTTAGAGCGTTGGGCTAGTAACCGGAAGGTTGTGAGTTCAAACCCCCGAGCTGGCAAGGTACAAATCTGTCGTTCTGCCCCTGAACAGGCAGTTAACCCACTGTTCCCAGGCCGTCATTGAAAATAAGAATTTGTTCTTAACTGACTTGCCTGGTTAAATAAAGGTAAAATAAATAAAATAAAAATTCAGCTCCTACAGGTCTACAGGTCTTTATTCAGCTCCTACAGGTCTACAGGTCTTTATTCAGCTCCTACAGGTCTTTATTCAGCTCCTACAGGTCTTTATTCAGCTCCTACAGGTCTTTATTCAGCTCCTACAGGTCTTTATTCAGCTCCTACAGGTCTACAGGTCTTTATTCAGCTCCTACAGGTCTACAGGTCTTTATTCAGCTCCTACAGGTCTTTATTCAGCTCCTACAGGTCTTTATTCAGCTCCTACAGGTCTTTATTCAGCTCCTACAGGTCTACAGGTCTTTATTCTGCTCCTACAGGTCTTTATTCAGCTCCTACAGGTCTACAGGTCTTTATTCAGCTCCTACAGGTCTACAGGTCTTTATTCTGCTCCTACAGGTCTACAAGTCTTTATTCAGCTCCTATAGGTCTTTATTTAGCTCCTACAGGTCTACAGGTCTTTATTCTGCTCCTACAGGTCTTTATTCAGCTCCTACAGGTCTACAGGTCTTTATTCAGCTCCTACAGGTCTTTATTCAGCTCCTACAGGTCTACAGGTCTTTATTCAGCTCCTATAGGTCTTTTTTCAGCTCCTACAGGTCTACAGGTCTTTATTCAGCTCCTACAGGTCTTTATTCAGCTCCTACAGGTCTTTATTCAGCTCCTATAGGTCTTTATTCAGCTCCTACAGGTCTACAGGTCTTTATTCAGCTCATACAGGTCTACAGGTCTTTATTCAGCTCCTACAGGTCTACAGGTCTGTATTCAGCTCCTACAGGTCTACAGGTCTTTATTCAGCTCCTACAGGTCTACAGGTCTTTATTCAGCTCCTACAGGTCTACAGGTCTTTATTCAGCTCCTACAGGTCTACAGGTCTACAGGTCTGTTATGAGAACTACTCCTGTGGTGGAGTCATGAACAGTGTGTGTCTGTCTTGCTGCTTTCACAGACAGAAAATGTGTGTGTGCTGCCACAGACAGCTGAACACACATTAGCCCTAATTCCTCTAAAAGCAGACACCTGAGAGTTTACACTGTGATGGATACAGAGGTATGCCTCACCTCTAAACAATTCCTTTCATTCCTAAAGTTGTGCGACTGTTTTGTTTTGCTAACAGTTGGCAAATATAGCCAGTAGACTGTGTGTGTGTGTGTGTGTGCGTGTGCGTGTGCGTGTGTGTGTTCTTCCTGATGTTGTTACTGTGTTTGTCCTGCAGGTAAAGAAGAGTGGTGTTTCTGATAAACTCAGCCAGGAGGAGCGGAAGAGACAAGAGGTAACAGCCTTAGTGTGTGTGTGTGTGTGTGTGTGACCCCTTCATACAGAGACAGTTTCAACAAAGGGTCAAGCAGACTGGCTCCAGAATGGTTAGGATGCATGCACACACACAGACACACACACAGACGGGTCACTTACTGTAGCCCCCCGTTGCACTCTAACAAACCATGCCTAAACTCCTCTCCCCGTAACCTTTTCCATAGCAAACAGTAAACCCTTCTTAAAGGGGAGGGCTTGAAAATATGGACCATAGACAAGTTCACCAGTTGATGTTGAGGGACATATGAATTCATAGCATGGATGTCTCAGCAAATACGTGTCTAGAGAAGTGTGCAGATGGAGAGTATCACCGATTTGGGAGTCCCATAGGGCGGCGCACAATTGGCCCAGCGTCGTCCGGGTTTGGCCGGGGGTAGGCTGTCATTGTAAATAAGAATTTGTTCTGAAACTGACTTGCCTAGTTAAATAAAGGTAAAATAAATCAAAATGGAGCTATAAGAGATGTGAAAAGCTCTTCTCCCGGTGTGATCACTACCTTCTCTCTCTAAATGAATGACTGAGCACAGAATTATTGTCTACATGTCCTACTAATAGAATATCAGAGTTCAGAGTGATGGCAGAAATGTCACATCAGAATGAGTGTTTTACCCAATATCATGTGTGACAGCTATGAGTAGCCTCATCCTCTAACCAGCCATTACCCCACTCAGGGGCTTCTCTCTCTGTTCTTTCTGTATATCTCCATCAGTTTTAAAATGTTATTTAGCCGTGATGAGGAGCTGGCGTGTAGACCATGATGAGGAGCTGGGGTGTGGACAGGGATGAGGAGCTGGGGTGTGGACAGGGATGAGGAGCTGGCGTGTAGACAGGGATGAGGAGCTGGGGTGTAGACAGGGATGAGGTGAGCAGACGGGGATGAGGAGCTGGGGTGTAGACAGGTATGAGGAGCTGGGGTGTAGACAGGGATGAGGAGCTGGGTTGTAGACAGGGATGAGGAGCTGGGGTGTGGACAGGGATGAGGAGCTGGGGTGTAGACAGGGATGAGGCGCTGAGGTGAGCAGACAGGGATGAGGAGCTGGGGTGAGCAGACAGGGATGAGGAGCTGGGGTGAGCAGACAGGGATGAGGAGCTGGGGTGAGCAGACAGGGATGAGGAGCTGGGGTGTAGATAGGGATGAGGAGCTGGGTTGTAGACAGGGATGAGGAGCTGGGGTGTAGATAGGGATGAGGAGCTGGGTTGTAGACAGGGATGAGGAGCTGGGGTGTAGACAGGGATGAGGAGCTGGGTTGTAGACAGGGATGAGGAGCTGGGTTGTAGACCGGGATGAGGTGAGTAGACCAGGATGAGGAGCTGGGGTGTAGACCAGGATGAGGAGCTGGGGTGTAGACCAGGATGAGGAGCTGGGGTGTAGACCGGGATGAGTTGAGCAGACAGGGATGAGGAGCTGGGTTGTAGACAGGGATGAGGAGCTGGGGTGTAGACAGGGATGAGGAGCTGGGGTGTAGACAGGGATGAGGAGCTGGGGTGTAGACCGGGATGAGGAGCTGGGTTGTAGACAGGGATGAGGAGCTGGGGTGTGGACAGGGATGAGGAGCTGGGGTGTAGACAGGGATGAGGTGAGCAGACGGGGATGAGGAGCTGGGGTGTAGACAGGTATGAGGAGCTGGGGTGTAGACAGGGATGAGGAGCTGGGTTGTAGACAGGGATGAGGAGCTGGGGTGTGGACAGGGATGAGGAGCTGGGGTGTGGACAGGGATGAGGAGCTGGGGTGTGGACAGGGATGAGGAGCTGGGGTGTAGACAGGGATGAGGAGCTGAGGTGTAGACAGGGATAAGGAGCTGGGGTGTGGACAGGGATGAGGAGCTGGGGTGTAGACAGGGATGAGGAGCTGGGGTGTGGACAGGGATGAGGATCTGGGTTGTAGACAGGGATGAGGAGCTGGGGTGAGCAGACAGGGATGAGGAGCTGGGGTGTAGACAGGGATGAGGAGCTGGGGTGTAGACAGGGATGAGGAGCTGGTGTGTAGACCGGGATGAGGTGAGCAGACAGGGATGAGGAGCTTGGGTGTAGACCGGGATGAGGAGCTGGGATGTAGACCGTGATGAGGTGAGCAGACAGGGATGAGGAGCTGGGGTGTAGACCGGGATGAGGAGCTGGGTTGTAGACAGGGATGAGGAGCTGGGGTGTAGACAGGGATGAGGTGAGCAGACAAGGATGTGGAGCTGGGGTGTAGACCGGGATGAGGAGCTGGGTTGTAGACAGGGATGAGGTGAGCAGACAGGGAGGAGGAGCTGGGGTGTAGACTGGGATGAGGTGAGTAGACAGGGATGAGGAGCTGGGGTGTAGACAGGGATAAGGTGAGCAGACGGGGATGAGGAGCTGGGGTGAGCAGACAGGGATGAGGAGCTGGGGTGTAGACCGGGATGAGGTGAGCAGACAGGGATGAGGAGCTGGGGTGTAGACCGGGATGAGGAGCTGGGGTGTAGACCGTGATGAGGTGAGCAGACAGGGATGAGGAGCTGGGGTGTAGACCGGGATGAGGAGCTGGGTTGTAGACAGGGATGAGGTGAGCAGACAGGGATGAGGAGCTGGGGTGTAGACCGGGATGAGGAGCTGGGGTGTAGACAGGGATGAGGTGAGCAGACAGGGAGGAGGAGCTGGGGTGTAGACCGGGATGAGGTGAGTAGACAGGGATGAGGAGCTGGGGTGTAGACAGGGATGAGGTGAGCAGACGGGGATGAGGAGCTGGGGTGAGCAGACAGGGATGAGGAGCTGGGTTGTAGACCGGGATGAGGTGAGCAGACAGGGATGAGGAGCTGGGGTGTAGACCGGGATGAGGAGCTGGGGTGTAGACCGTGATGAGGTGAGCAGACAGGGATGAGGAGCTGGGGTGTAGACCGGGATGAGGAGCTGGGTTGTAGACAGGGATGAGGTGAGCAGACAGGGATGAGGAGCTGGGGTGTAGACCGGGATGAGGAGCTGGGGTGTAGACCGTGATGAGGTGAGCAGACAGGGATGAGGAGCTGGGGTGTAGACAGGGATGAGGAGCTGGGGTGAGCAGACAGGGATGAGGTGAGCAGACAGGGATGAGGAGCTGGGGTGTAGACAGGGATGAGGAGCTGGGGTGTAGACAGGGATGAGGAGCTGGGGTGTAGACAGGGATGAGGTGAGCAGACAGGGATGAGGAGCTGGGGTGTAGACAGGGATGAGGTGAGCAGACGGGGATGAGGAGCTGGGGTGTAGACAGGGATGAGGTGAGCAGACGGGGATGAGGAGCTGGGGTGTAGACCGGGATGAGGAGCTGGGTTGTAGACAGGGATGAGGTGAGCAGACAGGGAGGAGGAGCTGGGGTGTAGACTGGGATGAGGTGAGTAGACAGGGATGAGGAGCTGGGGTGTAGACAGGGATAAGGTGAGCAGACGGGGATGAGGAGCTGGGGTGAGCAGACAGGGATGAGGAGCTGGGGTGTAGACCGGGATGAGGTGAGCAGACAGGGATGAGGAGCTGGGGTGTAGACCGGGATGAGGAGCTGGGGTGTAGACCGTGATGAGGTGAGCAGACAGGGATGAGGAGCTGGGGTGTAGACCGGGATGAGGAGCTGGGTTGTAGACAGGGATGAGGTGAGCAGACAGGGATGAGGAGCTGGGGTGTAGACCGGGATGAGGAGCTGGGGTGTAGACAGGGATGAGGTGAGCAGACAGGGAGGAGGAGCTGGGGTGTAGACCGGGATGAGGTGAGTAGACAGGGATGAGGAGCTGGGGTGTAGACAGGGATGAGGTGAGCAGACGGGGATGAGGAGCTGGGGTGAGCAGACAGGGATGAGGAGCTGGGTTGTAGACCGGGATGAGGTGAGCAGACAGGGATGAGGAGCTGGGGTGTAGACCGGGATGAGGAGCTGGGGTGTAGACCGTGATGAGGTGAGCAGACAGGGATGAGGAGCTGGGGTGTAGACCGGGATGAGGAGCTGGGTTGTAGACAGGGATGAGGTGAGCAGACAGGGATGAGGAGCTGGGGTGTAGACCGGGATGAGGAGCTGGGGTGTAGACCGTGATGAGGTGAGCAGACAGGGATGAGGAGCTGGGGTGTAGACAGGGATGAGGAGCTGGGGTGAGCAGACAGGGATGAGGTGAGCAGACAGGGATGAGGAGCTGGGGTGTAGACAGGGATGAGGAGCTGGGGTGTAGACAGGGATGAGGAGCTGGGGTGTAGACAGGGATGAGGTGAGCAGACAGGGATGAGGAGCTGGGGTGTAGACAGGGATGAGGTGAGCAGACGGGGATGAGGAGCTGGGGTGTAGACAGGGATGAGGTGAGCAGACGGGGATGAGGAGCTGGGGTGTAGACAGGGATGAGGAGCTGGGGTGTAGACAGGGATGAGGTGAGCAGACAGGGATGAGGAGCTGGGGTGTAGACAGGGATGAGGTGAGCAGACGGGGATGAGGAGCTGGGGTGTAGACAGGGATGAGGTGAGCAGACGGGGATGAGGAGCTGGGGTGTAGACAGGGATGAGGTGAGCAGACAGGGATGAGGAGCTGGGGTGTAGACAGGGATGAGGTGAGCAGACAGGGATGAGGTTTCTGTTGTTACATGTGTTTAGTTATTGGAGTGGATAGGTATGTTTATTCTCTCCAGATGGGACCGGCAGGCCAGTCTGACTCGGCTTCTCTGTCATTCAGCCTCTGAGTACCACTGCCATAGAGGAGAAAGGGAGCCCAATGGCAGGGAAGACACAGTGCTGTCACGATACTACTTGATATCCTGATATTAGGCCTGGTATCACAATGTTGATCATACCAGTTGAAAATAGCCACATTTTCTGGCAGTTTACATAGATTTTTCACTTGCTTCTGTGCAAAAAAAAGTGTGTCATTTTTGAGCCCTCACCAGTTAGCATCCCTGTAATTACTCTCTCTCTCTCTCGTTCTCTCGTTCTCTCTCTCTCTCTCTCTCGTTCTTTTGTTCTCTTGTTCTCTCTCGTTCTTTTGTTCTCTCGTTCTCTCTCTCTATCGTTCTCTCATTCTCTCTCTCTATCGTTCTCTCGTTCTCTCTCTATCGTTCTCTCATTCTCTCTCTCTATCATTCTCGTTCTGTCTCTCTATCGTGTTCTCTCTGTCTGTCTCTCTCTCTCTCTGTCTCTCTGTCTGTCTCTCTCTCTCTCTCTGTCTCTCTCTCTGTCTCTCTGTCTCTCTGTCTCTCTCTCTCTCTCTCTGTCTCTCTCTCTCTCTGTCTCTCTCTCTCTCTCTCTCTCTGTCTCTCTCTCTCTCTCTGTCTCTCTGTCTCTCTGTCTCTCTCTCTCTCTCTGTCTCTCTCTCTCTCTGTCTCTCTCTCTCTCTCTCTCTGTCTCTCTCTCTCTCTCTGTCTCTCTGTCTCTCTCTCTCTCTCTCTGTCTCTCTCTCTGTCTCTCTGTCTCTCTCTCTCTCTCTGTCTCTCTCTCTCTCTGTCTCTCTCTCTCTCTCTCTCTGTCTCTCTCTCTCTCTCTGTCTCTCTGTCTCTCTCTCTCTCTCTCTCTCTGTCTCTCTCTCTGTCTCTCTCTCTCTGTCTCTGTCTCTCTCTCTCTCTCTGTCTCTCTCTCTCTCTCTCTCCCTCTCTCTCTCTCTCGTTCTCTCTGTCAGGCCATATTTGAGTTGATATCGTCAGAACACTCCTACCTCCACAGTCTGGAGGTTCTGATCCGGATGTTTCAGAACTCAGCAGAGCTCAGTGACACCATGACCAAGACCGAGCACCACCACCTCTTCTCCAACATCACAGACGTGTGTGAGGCCAGCAAGAAGTAGGTCCTGTGTGTGTGTGTGTGTGTGTGTGTGTGTGTGTGTGTGAGTGTGAGTGTACGCTTGACTTAGCTAGAGAAAGGGGGGATTGTAGGTATTGTAATTGATGTTCCAGACAGACACATAGCTAATGAAAGAGAGAGAGAAACTGCAGCTAAACTACAAACAGAACACAAACTTCACACTGTATCATAGTCCCTGTTCCTTTATGAGCACAAACATGCTGTAGTCTGTGGGCTTGAAAACAGAGGCAGGGCTGTGTGTGTTTGAACAGAGAGAGAGTTCAGAGGCAGGCCCTTTATAAAGGCTGTGTGTGTGTTTGAACAGAGAGAGTCAACAGTGGCCCTCCCTGACTAGATTTCACCCAGTGATCTATGAGCGTCTGTGTGTGCATACAATTGTGAGTTTTCTGTAGAGAACATCGGTGTGGCTGGACTAGAGGTGATGCAAGTTTGTCATTAGAGCATGGAGACTGCTGAACATGGTTGTGTTCAATGGTCCTCACAGCTTATGTAACTGGAGAACACAGACAGACAGACAGACAGACCAGACCAGACCAGACCAGACCAGACCAGACCAGACCAGACCCGACCGTGTGTGTGTTCCTTGACCCCTGGATCCTCTTCCTGTCATCATGCCCGGCTTAATACACCACAACCCAAACCTGTGTGTGAGAGACCTGTGTGTGTGTGAGAGACCTGTGTGTGTGTGAGAGACCTGTGTGTGTGTGAGAGACCTGTGTGTGTGTGTGAGAGACCTGTGTGTGACCTGTGTGTGTGAGAGAGCTGTGGCTGAGTGCTCTCTCATAAACACACACAACCCTCTGTTTCTCTGGAACAGTGTGTTCATGTCTGTGACAGTCTCCTGGGTTAGCTCATGCTGGCAGCTGTGTGCATGTCTGTTTCTGTGTGTGTGTGATCTTCCCATCCCCCTCTCATTCCTGAGGTGTGAACTTGTGTGTGACACAGGTAACCCCCTCCCCCACCTCACAGGTAACCCCCTCCCCCACCTGACAGGTAACCCCCGCCCCCCCATACGACAGGTAACCCCCCCACCTGACAGGTAACCCCACCCGACAGGTAACCCCTCCCCCACCCGACAGGTAACCCCCCATACGACAGGTAACCCCCCCCACCCGACAGGTAACCCCCACCCTAAAGGTAACCCCACCTGACAGGTAACCCCTCCCCCACCCGACAGGTAACCCCCCATACGACAGGTAACCCCCCCCCACCCTACAGGTAACCCCCCCCCCACCTGACAGGTAACCCTCCCCCATACGACAGGTAACCCCCCCCCCCCCCACCCGACAGGTAACCCCCACCCTAAACCCCTACAGGTAACCCCACCCGACAGGTAGCCCCACCCTACAGGTAACCCCTACAGGTAACCCCACTCTACAGGTAACCCCACCCTACAGGTAACCCCACCCTACAGGTAACCCCACCCGACAGGTAACCCCACCCGACAGGTAACCCCACCCTACAGGTAACCCCTACAGGTAACCCCACCCGACAGGTAACCCCACCCGACAGGTAACCCCACCCTACAGGTAACCCCACCTGACAGGTAACCCCACCCTACAGTAACCCCTACAGGTAGCCCCACCCTACAGGTAGCCCCACCCTACAGGTAACCCCACCCTACAGGTAACCCCACCCGACAGGTAACCCCACCCTACAGGTAACCCCTACAGGTAACCCCACCCTACAGGTAACCCCACCCGACAGGTAACCCCACCCTACAGGTAACCCCTACAGGTAGCCCCACCCTACAGGTAACCCCTACAGGTAGCCCCACCCTACAGGTAACCCCACCCTACAGGTAACCCCTACAGGTAGCCCCACCCTACAGGTAGCCCCACCCTACAGGTAACCCCTACAGGTAACCCCACCCTACAGGTAACCCCTACAGGTAGCCCCACCCTACAGGTAACCCCTACAGGTAACCCCACCCTACAGGTAACCCCACCCTACAGGTAACCCCTACAGGTAACCCCACCCTACAGGTAACCCCTACAGGTAACCCCACCCTACAGGTAACCCCACCACATTAGTATTTGGAGTACATCAGTACAGAACCTTTATTAAAACTGCATATCTCACGTGTCAGGTGTGTTGAGTGTCTGGAACATGGGTATTCACCTCTTACCCTACGAGGTCCGAAGCCTGCTGTTTCTCTGTTCTGCCTGATAATTGCACCCACCTGGTATCCCAGGTCTAAATCAGTCCCTGATTAGAGGGGAACCTGGTGTCCCAGGTCTAAATCAGTCCCTGATTAGAGGGAAACCTGGTGTCCCAGGTCTAAATCAGTCCCTGATTAGAGGGGAACCTGGTGTCCCAGGCCTAAATCAGTCCCTGATTAGAGGGGAACCTGGTGTCCCAGGCCTAAATCAGTCCCTGATTAGAGGGGAACCTGGTGTCCCAGGTCTAAATCAGTCCCTGATTAGAGGGGAACCTGGTGTCCCAGGTCTAAATCAGTCCCTGATTAGAGGGAAACCTGGTGTCCCAGGCCTAAATCAGTCCCTGATTAGAGGGGAACCTGGTGTCCCAGGCCTAAATCAGTCCCTGATTAGAGGGGAACCTGGTGTCCCAGGTCTAAATCAGTCCCTGATTAGAGGGGAACCTGGTGTCCCAGGTCTAAATCAGTCCCTGATTAGAGGGAAACCTGGTGTCCCAGGCCTAAATCAGTCCCTGATTAGAGGGAAACCTGGTGTCCCAGGTCTAAATCAGTCCCTTGTTAGAGGGGAACCTGGTGTCCCAGGTCTAAATCAGTCCCTGATTAGAGGGAAACCTGGTGTCCCAAGACTAAATCAGTCCCTGATTAGAGGGGAACCTGGTGTCCCAGGTCTAAATCAGTCCCTGATTAGAGGGAAACCTGGTGTCCCAAGACTAAATCAGTCCCTGATTAGAGGGGAACCTGGTGTCCCAGGTCTAAATCAGTCCCTGATTAGAGGGAAACCTGGTGTCCCAGGCCTAAATCAGTCCCTGATTAGAGGGGAACCTGGTGTCCCAGGTCTAAATCAGTCCCTGATTAGAGGGAAACCTGGTGTCCCAAGACTAAATCAGTCCCTGATTAGAGGGGAACCTGGTGTCCCAGGTCTAAATCAGTCCCTGATTAGAGGGGAACCTGGTGTCCCAAGACTAAATCAGTCCCTGATTAGAGGGGAACCTGGTGTCCCAGGTCTAAATCAGTCCCTGATTAGAGGTGAACCTGGTGTCCCAGGTCTAAATCAGTCCCTGATTAGAGGGGAACCTGGTGTCCCAGGTCTAAATCAGTCCCTGATTAGAGGTGACCTGGTGTCCCAAGACTAAATCAGTCCCTGATTAGAGGGCAACAATGAAACAATGCAGTGGAACTGGCTTGGTGGTCCAGAGTTGAGTTTGAAGGATCTAGAGCACAGGTGTCAAACTCATTCTATGGAGGGCCGAGTGCCTGCAGGTTTTCACTCCTCCATTGGACTTGATTGATTAATTAATGTCACTAATTGGTAAGGAATTCCCCTCACCTGGTGGTCTAGGTCTTAATTGAAAGGAAAAACTAGCAGACACTAGGCCCTTCATGGAATGAGTTTGACACCCCTGGTCTAGAGGAAGGTGACTGAGAGAAACAAAAGTAATCCACAGTCTTCTCTCTATTTGAACAGGATGTTTAAACCTGCCTCGATCCAACAGTCTTCTCTCTCTGGTTGAACAGGATGTTTAAACCTGCCTCGATCCACCAGTCTTCTCTCTCTGGTTGAACAGGATGTTTAAACCTGCCTTGATCCACCAGTCTTCTCTCTGGTTGAACAGGATGTTTAAACCTGCCTCGATCCACCAGTCTTCTCTCTGGTTGAACAGGATGTTTAAACCTGCCTCGATCCACCAGTCTTCTCTCTGGTTGAACAGGATGTTTAAACCTGCCTCGATCCACCAGTCTTCTCGCTGGTTGAACAGGATGTTTAAACCTGCCTCGATCCACCAGTCTTCTCTCTCTGGTTGAACAGGATGTTTAAACCTGCCTCGATCCACCAGTCTTCTCTCTCTGGTTGAACAGGATGTTTAAACCTGCCTCGATCCACCAGTCTTCTCTCTGGTTGAACAGGGTGTTTAAACCTGCCTCGATCCACCAGTCTTCTCTCTGGTTGAACAGAATGTTTAAACCTGCCTCGATCCACCAGTCTTCTCTCTGGTTGAACAGGGTGTTTAAACCTGCCTCGATCCACCAGTCTTCTCTCTGGTTGAACAGGGTGTTTAAACCTGCCTCGATCCACCAGTCTTCTCTCTGGTTGAACAGGGTGTTTAAACCTGTCTCGATCCACCAGTCTTCTCTCTCTGGTTGAACAGGATGTTTAAACCTGTCTCGATCCACCAGTCTTCTCTCTGGTTGAACAGGGTGTTTAAACCTGCCTCGATCCACCAGTCTTCTCTCTCTGGTTGAACAGGATGTTTAAACCTGTCTCGATCCACCAGTCTTCTCTCTGGTTGAACAGAATGTTGAAACCTGTCTCGATCCACCAGTCTTCTCTCTCTGGTTGAACAGGATGTTTAAACCTGTCTCGATCCACCAGTCTTCTCTCTGGTTGAACAGGGTGTTTAAACCTGCCTCGATCCACCAGTCTTCTCTCTCTGGTTGAACAGGATGTTTAAACCTGCCTCGATCCACCAGTCTTCTCTCTGGTTGAACAGGATGTTTAAACCTGCCTCGATCCACCAGTCTTCTCTCTCTGGTTGAACAGGATGTTTAAACCTGCCTCGATCCACCAGTCTTCTCTCTGGTTGAACAGGGTGTTTAAACCTGCCTCGATCCACCAGTCTTCTCTCTGGTTGAACAGAATGTTTAAACCTGCCTCGATCCACCAGTCTTCTCTCTGGTTGAACAGGGTGTTTAAACCTGCCTCGATCCACCAGTCTTCTCTCTGGTTGAACAGGGTGTTTAAACCTGCCTCGATCCACCAGTCTTCTCTCTGGTTGAACAGGGTGTTTAAACCTGTCTCGATCCACCAGTCTTCTCTCTCTGGTTGAACAGGATGTTTAAACCTGTCTCGATCCACCAGTCTTCTCTCTGGTTGAACAGGGTGTTTAAACCTGCCTCGATCCACCAGTCTTCTCTCTCTGGTTGAACAGGATGTTTAAACCTGTCTCGATCCACCAGTCTTCTCTCTGGTTGAACAGAATGTTTAAACCTGTCTCGATCCACCAGTCTTCTCTCTCTGGTTGAACAGGATGTTTAAACCTGTCTCGATCCACCAGTCTTCTCTCTGGTTGAACAGGGTGTTTAAACCTGCCTCGATCCAACAGTCTTCTCTCTCTGGTTGAACAGGATGTTTAAACCTGCCTCGATCCACCAGTCTTCTCTCTGGTTGAACAGGATGTTTAAACCTGCCTCGATCCACCAGTCTTCTCTCTCTGGTTGAACAGGATGTTTAAACCTGCCTCGATCCACCAGTCTTCTCTCTGGTTGAACAGGATGTTTAAACCTGTCTCGATCCACCAGTCTTCTCTCTGGTTGAACAGGATGTTTAAACCTGCCTCGATCCACCAGTCTTCTCTCTCTGGTTGAACAGGATGTTTAAACCTGCCTCGATCCACCAGTCTTCTCTCTCTGGTTGAACAGAATGTTTAAACCTGTCTCGATCCACCAGTCTTCTCTCTGGTTGAACAGGATGTTTAAACCTGCCTCGATCCACCAGTCTTCTCTCTGGTTGAACAGAATGTTTAAACCTGTCTCGATCCACCAGTCTTCTCTCTCTGGTTGAACAGAATTAATGTCTCTTCTCCATGCACTCAAACAAACAAAACAAATTGACCTCTAACCATTAGCTCTTCTCTGTTCTGGGCTCTCTCTCTCTCTGGCTCCAGTGGAAACCTTGTCCTCCACCCTCTCCTCTCCTTCCTCTTCCCTCATCACCCCTTCCCCCTGTTCTTCACCACAGTGTTCTCTCTGACTGGTGTTTATCTGGGTCAGTCAGACCGTCCCCTGCAGCACAGTCTCCTCTCTGATTGGTGTTTATCTGGGTCAGTCAGACCGTCCCCTGCAGCAGTGTCCTCCAGTACAGTGTGTGTGATCTGAACCTGGTAACTGGTGTGTCCTGGCAGGCCAGAGGTCAGGGGACAGCTTTAGGAATGTCGGGGGACAGCTTTAGGAGGGGCAGGGGACAGCTTTAGTAGGAGGGGCAGGGGACAGCTTTAGGAATGACGGGGGACATCGTTAGGAGGGGCAGGGGACAGCTTTAGGAATGACGGGGGACAGCTTTAGGAATGACCGGGGACAGCTTTAGTAGGGGCGGGGGACATCTTTAGGAGGGGCAGGGGACAGCTTTAGGAGGGTCAGGGGACATCTTTAGGAGGGTCAGGGGACATCTTTAGGAGGGGCAGGGGACATCTTTAGGAGGGGCAGGGGACAGCTTTAGGAGGGGCAGGGGACATCTTTAGGAGGGGCAGGGGGCATCTTTAGGAGGGGCAGGGGGCATCTTTAGGAGGGGCAGGGGACATCTTTAGGAGGGGCAGGGGACAGCTTTAGGAGGGACAGGGGACATCTTTCGGAGGGACAGCTTTTGCACTGGGATGCAGTGTCTTAGACCGCTGCACCACTTGGGATCCCGATAGCGATACATATCACGATATACACATTTGTTTTGTAAATTCAATGAATAAATAGTTCATGTAAAGGCCTATTTCTTATTACAGTTTTAATTATACTCAACAAATTAAAAAGTGTTTACTCATATTTGATTATTTATTTTATTTAGAACCTGTGCAAATGTTAAATTAAGCATGTAACAAAATATAAAATGTTAATCTATAGAACCTAAAGGTAAATGTAAAACACTTCAACTATAGTTTCAAACAAAATAAATATAGGCCTTGAAATATATATATTTTAGGGGGGCTTGCCTGTTGGGTCTTGTGACGGGTGTGGGTCTTGTGGGTCTTGTGACGGGTATACAGAGATGACCAGTCTACAGAGGAGTATAGAGTGCAATGATGTGTCCTATAAGGAGCATTGGTGGAAAATAAAGAACATCTAGTCGCTCGAGAGCACCCTTGCCTGCTGACTACCTCAAGCTCTAAACCCTCAGAGGTAGTAATCACACCTGTGGGAGGAGGGGCATTCTTCTTACCAAACCACATCACATGATTTGTTTTGGAGGTATTCAGAACAAGGTTAAGGGTAGAGAAAGCTTGTTGGACACTAAGAAAGCTTTGTTGTAGATCATTTAACACAAAATCCGGGGAGGCGCCAGCTGATTATAAGACTGCATCATCTGCATATAAATGGATGAGAGAGCTTTCTACGGCCTGAGCTATGTTGTTGATGTAAATTGAGAAGAGTGTGGGGCAGAGGACAGCTTTAGGGAAGGGTTATAGTGCCTGGCTTTAGGGAATGGTTATAGTGCCTGGGTTTAGGGAATGGTTATAGTGCCTGGGTTTAGGGAAGGGTTATAGTGCCTGGGTTTAGGGAAGGGTTATAGTGCCTGGGTTTAGGGAAGGGTTATAGTGCCTGAGTTTAGGGAAGGGTTATAGTGCCTGGGTTTAGGGAATGGTTATAGTGCCTGGGTTTAGGGAAGGGTTATAGTGCCTGGGTTTAGGGAAGGGTTATAGTGCCTGGGTTTAGGGAAGGGTTATAGTGCCTGGGTTTAGGGAAGGGTTATAGTGCCTGGGTTTAGGGAAGGGTTATAGTGCCTGGGTTTAGGGAAGGGTTATAGTGCCTGGGTTTAGGGAAGGGTTATAGTGCCTGGGTTTAGGGAAGGGTTATAGTGCCTGGGTTTAGGGAAGGGTTATAGTGCCTGGGTTTAGGGAAGGGTTATAGTGCCTGAGTTTAGGGAAGGGTTATAGTGCCTGGGTTTAGGGAAGGGTTATAGTGCCTGGGTTTAGGGAAGGGTTATAGTGCCTGGGTTTAGGGAAGGGTTATAGTGCCTGGGTTTAGGGAAGGGTTATAGTGCCTGGGTTTAGGGAAGGGTTATAGTGCCTGGGTTTAGGGAAGGGTTATAGTGCCTGGGTTTAGGGAAGGGTTATAGTGCCTGAGTTTAGGGAAGGGTTATAGTGCCTGGGTTTAGGGAAGGGTTATAGTGCCTGGGTTTAGGGAAGGGTTATAGTGCCTGGGTTTAGGGAAGGGTTATAGTGCCTGGGTTTAGGGAAGGGTTATAGTGCCTGGGTTTAGGGAAGGGTTATAGTGCCTGGGTTTAGGGAAGGGTTATAGTGCCTGGGTTTAGGGAAGGGTTATAGTGCCTGGGTTTAGGGAAGGGTTATAGTGCCTGGGTTTAGGGAAGGGTTATAGTGTCTGGGTTTAGGGAAGGGTTATAGTGCCTGGGTTTAGGGAAGGGTTATAGTGCCTGGGTTTAGGGAAGGGTTATAGTGCCTGGGTTTGGCTGTGTTAGAGAGGCGTATAGGTTTGGCTGTGTTAGAGAGGCGTATAGGGATGGCTGTGTTAGAGAGGCGTATAGGGATCGCTGTGTTAGAGAGGCGTATAGGGATGGCTGTGTTAGAGAGGCGTATAGGGATGGCTGTGTTAGAGAGGCGTATAGGGATGGCTGTGTTAGAGAGGCGTATAGGGATGGCTGTGTTAGAGGCGTATAGGGATGGCTGTGTTAGAGAGGCGTATAGGGATGGCTGTGTTAGAGAGGCGTATAGGGATGGCTGTGTTAGAGAGGCGTATAGGGATGGCTGTGTTAGAGAGGCGTATAGGGATGGCTGTGTTAGAGAGGCGTATAGGGATGGCTGTGTTAGAGAGGCGTATAGGGATGGCTGTGTTAGAGAGGCGTATAGGGATGGCTGTGTTAGAGAGGCGTATAGGGATGGCTGTGTTAGAGAGGCGTATAGGGATGGCTGTGTTAGAGAGGCGTATAGGGATGGCTGTGTTAGAGAGGCGTATAGGGATGGCTGTGTTAGAGAGGCGTATAGGGATGGCTGTGTTAGAGAGGCGTATAGGGATGGCTGTGTTAGAGAGGCGTTTAGGGATGGCTGTGTTAGAGAGGCGTATAGGGATGGCTGTGTTAGAGAGGCGTATAGGGATGGCTGTGTTAGAGAGGCGTATAGGGATGGCTGTGTTAGAGAGGCGTATAGGGATGGCTGTGTTAGAGAGGCGTATAGGGATGGCTGTGTTAGAGAGGCGTATAGGGATGGCTGTGTTAGAGAGGCGTATAGGGATGGCTGTGTTAGAGAGGCGTATAGGGATGGCTGTGTTAGAGAGGCGTATAGGGATGGCTGTGTTAGAGAGGCGTATAGGGATGGCTGTGTTAGAGAGGAGTATAGGGATGGCTGTGTTAGAGAGGCGTATAGGGTTATAGTGCCTGGGTTTAGCTGTGGCTATTCAGATGTTTCTTTATTCCAAGTATTCCATTAGTCGACCACTTTTTCTGAAGAAATGTATATTATAGGTCTATTTTATCAATTACAACATACCATGACATTTGAAATTCTTGATTTAATAAAACAACAAACTTTTGAATGTCTTTTTTTTCTGTTATTTTTATTTTTTTCCATGCGGCCCAATAAAAAGACGTACCATACATAGCCTCCACGCGCGTGGAGCTTGTTGTTGTCGGCCAATCAAAGCGGCACTACAGTCAGAGGCTCCACAGCCCAGCAGGTGAACTGGGATATTTGTAATCAATGCAAAATGGAATTAAAATGACAGAATGACATTACCTTAATGAGAAGGACTAGACAACAACCACCAACAGGTAGACTGTTGTTTCATCTGAATGGAGTTGTTGTAGACCAGGACTGGGAGCACAGCAACACAGCCTGAACTAGCCTTGTTGTAGACGAGGACTGGGAGCGCAGCAACACAGCCTGAATTAGCCTTGTTGTAGACGAGGACAGGGAGCGCAGCAACACAGCCTGAACTAGCCCTGTTGTAGACGAGGACGGGGAGCACAGCAACACAGCCTGAACTAGCCCTGTTGTAGACCAGGACGGGGAGCGCAGCAACACAGCCTGAACTAGCCTTGTTGTAGACCAGGACTGGGAGCGCAGCAACACAGCCTGAACTAGCCTTGTTGTAGACGAGGACAGGGAGAGCAGAACTAGCCTTGTTGTAGACGAGGACGGGGAGCGCAGCAACACAGCCTGAACTAGCCCTGTTGTAGACGAGGACGGGGAGCACAGCAACACAGCCTGAACTAGCCTTGTTGTAGACGAGGACGGGGAGCGCAGCAACACAGCCTGAACTAGCCTTGTTGTAGACGAGGACGGGGAGCACAGCAACACAGCCTGAACTAGCCTTGTTGTAGACGAGGACGGGGAGCGCAGCAACACAGCCTGAACTAGCCTTGTTGTAGACGAGGACGGGGAGCGCAGCAACACAGCCTGAACTAGCCTTGTTGTAGACGAGGACGGGGAGCACAGCAACACAGCCTGAACTAGCCTTGTTGTAGACAAGGACGGGGAGAGCAGAACTAGCCTTGCTAGCTGGCTGTCTTAGCAAGCAGACCGGCACAACCAGATGGGATGATTAATAACCTCTGGCATCTACAAGTTTAACTAGTCCGAGTCAGCGCTACTCCCCCTCCCCTGTGTCACACAGACTGGCCCCCTCCCCTGTGTCACACAGACCGGCCCCCTCCCCTGTGTCACACAGACCGGCCCCTCCCCTGTGTCACACGGACCGGCCCCTCCCCTGTGTCACACGGACCGGCCCCTCCCCTGTGGCACACGGACCGGCCCCCTCACTTGTGGCACACGGACCGGCCTCCTCCCTTGTGGCACACGGACCGGCCCCCTCCCCTGTGTCACACAGACCGGCCCCCTCCCCTGTGTCACACGGACCGGCCCCCTCCCCTGTGTCACACGGACCGGCCCCCTCCCCTGTCCGGCAGCAGGGCAGGCTGTACCCAAGTTTAAACCAAGTTATTTGTTTTTGCATGTATTTCGATGATCTGGATATCCGATAAAATGTCATGGGATTATTTGAATAGTGAAATTATTTCAGATGCCTATCGTGTGTGTGAAATGTGTCAGCGGCTGGGGTAGGTCACTGTAGGTGGATCTGCAGATGAGTTGAAACAAGGGCTAACTGGTTGAGGTCAACTTCCTGTGGCTGTATGACAGTTTCCTGTGTATCACCGTGGAAACCAGGTCTGCTGTTAGAGGCCATCTGCCCCAGGCTGACAGGAAGAGGAAGCCCTGTGTGTTACCTGCTAATGATTCCACCGAGCTAATTTAGGCAGCCCGGGAGTTTCTCTCCTGTGATGATATGGTGAGGCTGGGACAGGTGTCAGAGACACTTCCTGCCTTTGTGCGTGTGTTTGTGCGTGTGCGTGTGTTTGTGTTTGTGAGAGTGTATGAGATGACTAAAACAGGCACATTTTTGTGCAATTCTATACATTTTGCCTATTTCTACTATTACAACTTTCAAGAGTGTCTCTCTCTCTCTCTCTCTCTCTCTCTCTCTCTCTCTCTCTCTCTCTCTCTCTCTCTCTCTCTCTCTCTCTCTCTCTCTCTCTCTCTCTCTGTCTCTCTCTCTCTCTCTGTCTCTCTCTCTCTCTCCCTCTGTGTCTCTCTCTCTCTCTCTCTCTCCCTCTGTCTCTCTCTGTCTCTGTCTCTCTCTCTCTCTGTCTCTCTCTGTCTCTCTCTCTCTCTGTCTCTCTCTCTCTGTCTCTCTGTCTCTCTCTCTGTCTCTCTCTCTCTCTCTCTCCCTCGTTAGGTTCTTTAAAGAGTTAGAGGATATACACCAGCAGAACATTGTTATAGATGACATCAGTGACGTCGTGTTCAGACACGCCCAGTCCAACTTTGACCCCTACATCACCTACTGCTCCAATGAGGTTTATCAGCAGAGGACCCTACAGAGGCTAGTGTGAGTGTACACACACACATCATATATATATATATATATATATATACATACATACATACATACATACATACATACAGTATACACACACAAGTCAACTTTGAACTGTGACTGACTGACCTCTGTCTCTCTGTCTGTCTTACTGTGTCTGCCTGTCTCTCTCTATGTCTCTCTGTCTGTGTTTCGCAGAAGTAGTAAGAGTCCAGTGTTTAAGGAGGTGTTGACTCGTATTGAGGGCCACCCAGACTGCAGGAACCTCCCAATGATTTCCTTCCTGATCCTGCCGATGCAGAGAGTCACACGCCTGCCTCTGCTGATGGACGTAAGACAGCACTCATATACTGGACACTCATATACTGGACACTCTTATACTGGACATTCATATCCTGGACACTCATATCCTGGACACTCATATCCTGGACACTCATATACTGGACACTCATATACTGGACACTCATATACTGGACACTCATATACTGGACACTCATATACTGGACACTCATATACTGGACACTCATATGCTGGACACTCATATACTGGACACTCATATACTGGCCAGTCATACACTGCACTCACATCTAACACACTCGTATACTGGACACTCATCTATGGGACACTCATTTAACACTCGTATACTGAACACTTGTATATGGGACACTCATTTAACACTCGTATACTGGACACATCTAACGCTCATATACTGGACACTCATCTAACACACTCATATACTGGACACTCATACTGGACACTCATATACTGGACACTCATACTGGACACTCATATACTGGACACTCATATACTGGACACTCATATACTGGACACTCATCTAACACACTCATATACTGGACACTCATACTGGACACTCATATACTGGACACTCATACTGGACACTCATACTGGACACTCATATACTGGACACTCATACTGGACACTCATACTGGACACTCATATACTGGACACTCATATACTGGACACTCATACTGGACACTCATACTGGACACTCATATACTGGACACTCATATACTGGACACTCATATACTGGACACTTTGCAAATGTATTAAATATAATAAAACAGAAATACCTTATTTACATAAGTATTCAGATCCTTTGCTATGAGACTCTAAATTGATCTCAGGTGCATCCTGTTTCCATTGATCATCCTTGAGATGTTTCTACAACTTGATTGGAGTTCACCTGTGGTAAAATTCATTTTATTGGACATGATTTGTAAAGGCACACACCTGTCTATATGAGGTCCCACAGTTGACAGTGCATGTCAGAGCAAAAACCAAGCCATGAGGTAGAAGGAATTGTCAGTAGAGCTCTGAGACAGGATTGTGTTGAGGCACAGATCTGGGGAAGGGTACCAAAACATTTCTGCAGCATTGAAGGTCCCCAAGAACACAGTGGCCTCCATCATTCTTAAATGGAAGAAGGACCAAGACTCTTCCTAGAGCTGGCCGCCCGGCCAAACTGAGAAATCAGGGGAGAAGGGCCTTGGTCAGGGAGGTGAAAAATTCAAAAAACATGGTTATTGCTTTGTTATTATGAGGTATTGTGTGTAGATTGAGGAGGGGGGAAAAAGCAATATAATCCATTTTAGAATAGGGTTGTAATGTAACAAAATTAAAGGTCGAGGGGTCAGAATACTGTCTGAATGTACTGTATATAACCATGCAGGAACATACACACACACCTTGTCTGTTTATGACTGTCTCACTCTCTGAAGGACTTTGTCTCTTACATAACACTGAAGATTGATTACACTAAACCAGCCTCTTGTTTCCTCCTTTCTCCCTCCCCCTTCATTCTCTCATGTGTTTATTATTTCTATTACTTTCGTTCTCACACTGTTAGTCCCCCTCTGCTCTCTCTCTCCTTTCTCCTCTCTCTCCTCTCCTCTCTCATTCTCCTCTCTCTCTCTCTCTCTCTCTCCCTCTCTCTCTCTCTCTCTCTCTCTCTCTCCTTTCTCCTCTCTCTCTCTCCTCTCGCTCTCCTCTCTCTCCTCTCCTCTCTCTCTCTCACTCTCTCTCTCTCCTCTCTCCTCTCTCCCTCTCTCCTCTCTCTCTCTCCTCTCTCCCTCGCTCCTCTCTCTCCTCTCTCCCCTTCTCCTCTCTCTCCCCTCCCTCTCCTCTCTCTCCCCCTCTCTCCCTCTCTTCCTCCCTCTCTCTCTCACCCTCTCTCTCTCCTCCCTCTCCTCTCTCTCTCCCCACCGTCTCCTCTCTCTCTCTCTCTCTCTCTCTCTCTCTCTCTCTCCTCTCTCTCCTCCCTCTCTCTCTCTCCTCCCTCTCCTCTCTCCTCCCACTGCTCTCTCCTCTCTCTCCCCCTCTCCTCTCTCTCCTCCAGTCTTGCTGAACTGGAATAGCTTGTCATGTGTTACTGATCTCTAATCTTTTAATACGTTTTATTATAGCTCACTCACTCGCACACTCTCTCACACACACACACACACACACACACACACACACACATACACACACACACACACACACACACACACATACACACACACAAACATACACACACACAAACATACACACACAGACACACACAGACACACACACACACACACACACACACACACTACTGTAGCCTTCATTTATAATAGCTTTCATCTACTGTACTAGCCTTCATTTATAGTTATTGTGGAAGGAGAAGTACTTTGTTGTTGGTTTCACTTACAGTTCTATCTCTCTGCTATTCTCTCTAGTTCTCTAGTTTAGATGTTCCCTTGAGGCTGAGGTTTAAGGCAGGATATTAGGCCATGAAGTAGGAGGCTTTTGAGTCCTGAGAAAGTTTTGTTGATACTTACTGCTTCCAACCACACTATGTGTGTGTGTACTTGTGCGTGACATTAGCGTGAGAGAGATGTGTTCTAGAAGCCTCTCCCAAGATTAACGAAGTGGTTAACCCTAGCTTGTCTCACAGCCTTTCTTCATCATACTCTGTGTACACAGAATACTTTATTAAATTTGATAAAGTACACTCTTTCCTGGGTGTGTGATCTGCTCTGACCCCTGACCCCTCTCTCTGTTCCAGGTCATTTGTCAGAAGGCTCCTAAGGACTCTGCCCAGTATGAGACCTGTAAGAAAGCCCTCCAATCAGTCAGCAAGGTAAGAGGTCAACTGGGGGGTCAAACCCAAACTGATGCCATGTCAAAGCCCATCTCAACATGAGCTCCATGAAGAGCCTGTGTTTCCCTTTGGTCTATGTATGTGAGCCTGCATGTAAGTACAGTCACGTTCTCTCTCTGTGTGTGTGTGTGTGTGTGTGTGTGTGTGTGTGTGTGTGTGTGTGTGTGTGTGTGTGTGTGTGTGTGTGTGTGTGTGTGTGTGTGTGTGTGTGTTAGGTGGTGCGTCAGTGTAACGAAGGGGCCCGTACGATGGAGAGAACAGAGATGATGTATACCATCAACTCCCAACTGGAGTTTAAAATCAAGGTAAGGAAATGGGCTTGGAATTATGCAATATAGTATGGTAACTCTATAGCTGGGCTTTATGGTAACTCTATAGCTGGGCTTTATGGTAACTCTATAGCTGGGCTTTATGGTAACTCAGTTCACCCCAGTGGGGCCTATAGCTGGGCTTTATGGTAACTCTATAGCTGGGCTTTATGGTAACTCTATAGCTGGGCTTTATGGTAACTCAGTTCACCCCAGTGGGGCCTATAGCTGGGCTTTATGGTAACTCTATAGCTGGGCTTTATGGTAACTCTATAGCTGGGCTTTATGGTAACTCAGTTCACCTCAGTGGGGCCTATAGCTGGGCTTTATGGTAACTCAGTTCACCTCAGTGGGGCCTATAGCTGGGCTTTATGGTAACTCTATAGCTGGGCTTTATGGTAACTCTATAGCTGGGCTTTTTGGTAACTCTATAGCTGGGCTTTATGGTAACTCTATAGCTGGGCTTTATGGTAACTCAGTTCACCTCAGTGTGGCCTATAGCTGGGCTTTATGGTAACTCAGTTCACCCCAGTGGGGCCTATAGCTGGGCTTTATGGTAACTCTATAGCTGGGCTTTATGGTAACTCTATAGCTGGGCTTTATGGTAACTCTATAGCTGGGCTTTATGGTGTAACTATAGCTGGGCTTCATGGTAACTCTATAGCTGGGCTTTATGGTAACTCTATAGCTGGGCTTTATGGTAACTCTATAGCTGGGCTTTATGGTAACTCTATATCTGGGCTTTATGGTAACTCTATAGCTGGGCTTTATGGTAACTCAGTTCACCTCAGTGGGGCCTATAGCTGGGCTTTATGGTAACTCAGTTCACCTCAGTGGGGCCTATAGCTGGGCTTTATGGTAACTCAGTTCACCCCAGTGTGGCCTATAGCTGGGCTTTATGGTAACTCTATAGCTGGGCTTTATGGTAACTCTATAGCTGGGCTGTATGGTAACTCTATAGCTGGGCTTTATGGTAACTCTATAGCTGAGCTTTATGGTAACTCTATAGCTGGGCTTTATGGTAACTCTATAGCTGGGCTTTATGGTAACTCAGTTCACCTCAGTGGGGCCTATAGCTGGGCTTTATGGTAACTCAGTTCACCCCAGTGTGGCCTATAGCTGGGCTTTATGGTAACTCTATAGCTGGGCTTTATGGTAACTCTATAGCTGGGCTTTATGGTAACTCTATAGCTGGGCTTTATGGTAACTCTATAGCGGGGCTTTATGGTAACTCTATAGCTGGGCTTTATGGTAACTCTATAGTTGGACTTTATGGTAACTCTATAGCTGGGCTTTATGGTAACTATATCTGGGCTTTATGGTGACTCTATAGTTGGGCTTTATGGTAACTCTATAGTTGGGCTTTATGGTAACTCTATAGCTGGGCTGTATGGTAACTCTATAGCTGGGCTTTATGGTAACTCTATCTGGGCTTTATGGTAACTCTATAGTTGGGCTTTATGGTAACTCTATAGCTGGGCTTTATGGTAACTCTATAGCTGGGCTTTATGGTAACTCTATAGCTGGGCTTTATGGTAACTCTATAGCTGGGCTTTATGGTAGCTCTATAGCTGGGCTTTATGGTAACCCTATAGCTGGGCTTTATGGTAACTCTATAGTTGGGCTTTATGGTAACTCTATAGCTGGGCTTTATGGTAACTCTATAGCTGGGCTTTATGGTAACTCTATAGCTGGGCTTTATGGTAACTCTATAGTTGGGCTTTATGGTAACTCAGTTCACCTCAGTGGGGCCTATAGCTGGGCTTTATGGTAACTCAGTTCACCCCAGTGGGGCCTATAGCTGGGCTTTATGGTAACTCTATAGCTGGGCTTTATGGTAACTCTATAGCTGGGCTTTATGGTAACTCTATAGCTGGGCTGTATGGTAACTCTATAGCTGGGCTTTATGGTAACTCTATAGCTGGGCTGTATGGTAACTCTATAGCTGGGCTTTATGGTAACTCTATAGCTGGGCTTTATGGTAACTCTATAGCTGGGCTTCATGGTAACTCTATAGCTGGGCTTTATGGTAACTATATAGCTGGGCTTTATGGTAACTCTATAGCTGGGCTTTATGGTAACTCTATAGCTGGGCTTTATGGTAACTCAGTTCACCCCAGTGGGGCCTATAGCTGGGCTTTATGGTAACTCTATAGCTGGGCTTTATGGTAACTCAGTTCACCTCAGTGGGGCCTATAGCTGGGCTTTATGGTAACTCAGTTCACCCCAGTGGGGCCTATAGCTGGGCTTTATGGTAACTCTATAGCTGGGCTTTATGGTAACTCTATAGCTGGGCTTTATGGTAACTCTATAGCTGGGCTGTATGGTAACTCTATAGCTGGGCTGTATGGTAACTCTATAGCTGGGCTTTATGGTAACTCTATAGCTGGGCTGTATGGTAACTCTATAACTGGGCTTTATGGTAACTCTATAGCTGGGCTTTATGGTAACTCTATAGCTGGGCTTTATGGTAACTCTATAGATGGGCTTTATGGTAACTCTATAGCTGGGCTTTATGGTAACTCAGTTCACCCCAGTGGGGCCTATAGCTGGGCTTTATGGTAACTCAGTTCACCCCAGTGTGGCCTATAGCTGGGCTTTATGGTAACTCTATATCTGGGCTGTATGGTAACTCTATAGCTGGGCTGTATGGTAACTCTTTAGCTGGGCTTTATGGTAACTCAGTTCACCCCAGTGGGGCCTATAGCTGGGCTTTATGGTAACTCTATAGTTGGGCTTTATGGTAACTCTATAGTTGGGCTTTATGGTAACTCTATAGCTGGGCTTTATGGTAACTCTATAGCTGGGCTTTATGGTAACTCTATAGGTGGGCTTTATTGTAACTCTATAGTTGGGCTTTATGGTAACTCTATAGCTGGGCTTTATGGTAACTCTATAGCTGGGCTGTATGGTAACTCTATAGCTGGGCTTTATGGTAACTCTATAGCTGGGCTTTATGGTAACTCTATAGCTGGGCTTTATGGTAACTCAGTTCACCTCAGTGGGGCCTATAGCTGGGCTTTATGGTAACTCAGTTCACCCCAGTGTGGCCTATAGCTGGGCTTTATGGTAACTCTATAGCTGGGCTTTATGGTAACTCTATAGCTGGGCTTTATGGTAACTCTATAGCTGGGCTTTATGGTAACTCTATAGCGGGGCTTTATGGTAACTCTATAGATGGGCTTTATGGTAACTCTATAGTTGGACTTTATGGTAACTCTATAGCTGGGCTTTATGGTAACTATATCTGGGCTTTATGGTAACTCTATAGTTGGGCTTTATGGTAACTCTATAGTTGGGCTTTATGGTAACTCTATAGCTGGGCTGTATGGTAACTCTATAGCTGGGCTTTATGGTAACTCTATCTGGGCTTTATGGTAACTCTATAGTTGGGCTTTATGGTAACTCTATAGTTGGGCTTTATGGTAACTCTATAGCTGGGCTTTATGGTAACTCTATAGCTGGGCTTTATGGTAACTCTATAGCTGGGCTTTATGGTAACTCTATAGCTGGGCTTTATGGTAGCTCTATAGCTGGGCTTTATGGTAACCCTATAGCTGGGCTTTATGGTAACTCTATAGTTGGGCTTTATGGTAACTCTATAGTTGGGCTTTATGGTAACTCTATAGTTGGGCTTTATGGTAACTCTATAGCTGGGCTTTATGGTAACTCTATAGCTGGGCTTTATGGTAACTCTATAGCTGGGCTTTATGGTAACTCTATAGTTGGGCTTTATGGTAACTCAGTTCACCTCAGTGGGGCCTATAGCTGGGCTTTATGGTAACTCAGTTCACCCCAGTGGGGCCTATAGCTGGGCTTTATGGTAACTCTATAGCTGGGCTTTATGGTAACTCTATAGCTGGGCTTTATGGTAACTCTATAGCTGGGCTGTATGGTAACTCTATAGCTGGGCTTTATGGTAACTCTATAGCTGGGCTGTATGGTAACTCTATAGCTGGGCTTTATGGTAACTCTATAGCTGGGCTTTATGGTAACTCTATAGCTGGGCTTTATGGTAACTCTATAGCTGGGCTTTATGGTAACTCTATAGCTGGGCTTTATGGTAACTCTATAGCTGGGCTTTATGGTAACTCTATAGCTGGGCTTTATGGTAACTCAGTTCACCCCAGTGGGGCCTATAGCTGGGCTTTATGGTAACTCTATAGCTGGGCTTTATGGTAACTCAGTTCACCTCAGTGGGGCCTATAGCTGGGCTTTATGGTAACTCAGTTCACCCCAGTGTGGCCTATAGCTGGGCTTTATGGTAACTCTATAGCTGAGCTTTATGGTAACTCTATAGCTGGGCTTTATGGTAACTCTATAGCGGGGCTTTATGGTAACTCTATAGCTGGGCTTTATGGTAACTCTATAGTTGGACTTTATGGTAACTCTATAGCTGGGCTTTATGGTAACTCTATATCTGGGCTTTATGGTAACTCTATAGTTGGGCTTTATGGTAACTCTATAGTTGGGCTTTATGGTAACTCTATAGCTGGGCTGTATGGTAACTCTATAGCTGGGCTTTATGGTAACTCTATCTGGGCTTTATGGTAACTCTATAGTTGGGCTTTATGGTAACTCTATAGCTGGGCTTTATGGTAACTCTATAGCTGGGCTTTATGGTAACTCTATAGCTGGGCTTTATGGTAACTCTATAGCTGGGCTTTATGGTAACTCTATAGTTGGGCTTTATGGTAACTCTATAGTTGGGCTTTATGGTAACTCTATAGCTGGGCTTTATGGTAACTCTATAGCTGGGCTTTATGGTAACTATAGCTGGGCTTTATGGTAACTCTATAGTTGGGCTTTATGGTAACTCAGTTCACCTCAGTGGGGCCTATAGCTGGGCTTTATGGTAACTCAGTTCACCCCAGTGGGGCCTATAGCTGGGCTTTATGGTAACTCTATAGCTGGGCTTTATGGTAACTCTATAGCTGGGCTTTATGGTAACTCTATAGCTGGGCTGTATGGTAACTCTATAGCTGGGCTTTATGGTAACTCTATAGCTGGGCTGTATGGTAACTCTATAGCTGGGCTTTATGGTAACTCTATAGCTGGGCTTAATGGTAACTCTATAGCTGGGCTTTATGGTAACTCTATAGCTGGGCTTTATGGTAACTCTATAGCTGGGCTTTATGGTAACTCTATAGCTGGGCTTTATGGTAACTCTATAGATGGGCTTTATGGTAACTCTATAGCTGGGCTTTATGGTAACTCAGTTCACCCCAGTGGGGCCTATAGCTGGGCTTTATGGTAACTCAGTTCACCCCAGTGTGGCCTATAGCTGGGCTTTATGGTAACTCTATATCTGGGCTGTATGGTAACTCTATAGCTGGGCTGTATGGTAACTCTTTAGCTGGGCTTTATGGTAACTCAGTTCACCCCAGTGGGGCCTATAGCTGGGCTTTATGGTAACTCTATAGTTGGGCTTTATGGTAACTCTATAGTTGGGCTTTATGGTAACTCTATAGCTGGGCTTTATGGTAACTCTATAGGTGGGCTTTATTGTAACTCTATAGTTGGGCTTTATGGTAACTCTATAGCTGGGCTTTATGGTAACTCTATAGCTGGGCTTTATGGTAACTCTATAGCTGGGCTTTATGGTAACTCTATAGCTGGGCTTTATGGTAACTCAGTTCACCCCAGTGGGGCCTATAGCTGGGCTTTATGGTAACTCTATAGCTGGGCTTTATGGTAACTCTATAGCTGGGCTTTATGGTAACTCTATAGCTGGGCTTTATGGTAACTCTATAGCTGGGCTTTATGGTAACTCAGTTCACCTCACTGTGGCCTATCGCTGGGCTTTATGGTAACTCTATAGCTGGGCTTTATGGTAACTCAGTTCACCCCAGTGGGGCCTATAGCTGGGCTTTATGGTAACTCTATAGCTGGGCTTTATGGTAACTCTATAGCTGGGCTTTATGGTAACTCTATAGCTGGGCTTTATGATAACTCTATATCTGGGCTTCATGGTAACTCAGTTCACCCCAGTGTGTCCTATAGCTGGGCTTTATGGTAACTCTATAGCTGGGCTTTATGGTAACTCTATAGCTGGGCTTTATGGTAACTCTATAGCTTGGCTTTATGGTAACTCAGTTCACCCCAGTGGGCCTATAGCTGAGCTTTATGGTAACTCTATAGCTGGGCTGTATGGTAACTCTATAGCTGGGCTTTATGGTAACTCAGTTCACCCCAGTGGGGCCTATAGCTGAGCTTTATGGTAACTCTATAGCTGGGCTTTATGGTAACTCTATAGCTGGGCTTTATGGTAACTCTATAGCTTGGCTTTATGGTAACTCAGTTCACCCCAGTGAGGCCTATAGCTGGGCTTTATGATAACTCTATAGCTGGGCTTTATGGTAACTCTATAGCTGGGCTTTATGGTAACTATATAGCTGGGCTTTATGGTAACTCTATAGCTGGGCTTTATGGTACCTCTATAGCTGGGCTTTATGGTAACTCAGTTCACCTCAGTGTGGCCTATAGCTGGGCTTTATGGTAACTCTATAGCTGGGCTTTATGGTAACTCTATAGCTGGGCTTTATGGTAACTCTATAGCTGGGCTTTATGGTAACTCTATAGCTGGGCTTTATGGTAACTCAGTTCACCTCAGTGTGGCCTATAGCTGGGCTTTATGGTAACTCAGTTCACCTCAGTGTGGCCTATAGCTGGGCTTTATGGTAACTCAGTTCACCCCAGTGGGGCCTATAGCTGGGCTTTATGGTAACTCAGTTCACCTCAGTGTGGCCTATAGCTGGGCTTTATGGTAACTCTATAGCTGGGCTTTATGGTAACTCTATAGCTGGGCTTTATGGTAACTCAGTTCACCCCAGTGGGCCTATAGCTGGGCTTTATGGTAACTCTATAGCTGGGCTTTATGGTAACTCTATAGCTGGGCTTTATGGTAACTCTATAGCTGGGCTTTATGGTAACTCTATAGCTGGGCTTTATGGTAACTCAGTTCACCTCAGTGGGGCCTATAGCTGGGCTTTATGGTAACTCAGTTCACCTCAGTGGGGCCTATAGCTGGGCTTTATGGTAACTCTATAGCTGGGCTTTATGGTAACTCTATAGCTGGGCTTTATGGTAACTCAGTTCACCCCAGTGTGGCCTATAGCTGGGCTTTATGGTAACTCTATAGCTGGGCTTTATGGTAACTCTATAGCTGGGCTTTATGGTAACTCAGTTCACCTCAGTGGGGCCTATAGCTGGGCTTTATGGTAACTCAGTTCACCCCAGTGTGGCCTATAGCTGGGCTTTATGGTAACTCTATAGCTGGGCTTTATGGTAACTCTATAGCTGGGCTTTATGGTAACTCTATAGCTGGGCTTTATGGTAACTCTATAGCTGGGCTTTATGGTAACTCTATAGCGGGGCTTTATGGTAACTCTATAGCTGGGCTTTATGGTAACTCTATAGCTGGGCTTTATGGTAACTCTATAGCTGGGCTTTATGGTAACTCTATAGCTGGGCTTTATGGTAACTCTATAGCTGGGCTTTATGGTAACTCTATATCTGGGCTTTATGGTAACTCTATAGTTGGGCTTTATGGTAACTCTATAGCTGGGCTGTATGGTAACTCTATAGCTGGGCTTTATGGTAACTCTATCTGGGCTTTATGGTAACTCTATAGTTGGGCTTTATGGTAACTCTATAGCTGGGCTTTATTGTAACTCTATAGCTGGGCTTTATGGTAACTCTATAGCTGGGCTTTATGGTAACTCTATAGCTGGGCTTTATGGTAGCTCTATAGCTGGGCTTTATGGTAACCCTATAGCTGGGCTTTATGGTAACTCAGTTCACCCCAGTGTGGCCTATAGCTGGGCTTTATGGTAACTCTATATCTGGGCTGTATGGTAACTCTATAGCTGGGCTGTATGGTAACTCTTTAGCTGGGCTTTATGGTAACTCAGTTCACCCCAGTGGGGCCTATAGCTGGGCTTTATGGTAACTCTATAGTTGGGCTTTATGGTAACTCTATAGTTGGGCTTTATGGTAACTCTATAGCTGGGCTTTATGGTAACTCTATAGCTGGGCTTTATGGTAACTCTATAGGTGGGCTTTATTGTAACTCTATAGTTGGGCTTAATGGTAACTCTATAGCTGGGCTTTATGGTAACTCTATAGCTGGGCTTTATGGTAACTCTATAGCTGTGCTTTATGGTAACTCTATAGCTGGGCTTTATGGTAACTCTATAGCTGGGCTTTATGGTAACTCAGTTCACCCCAGTGGGGCCTATAGCTGGGCTTTATGGTAACTCTATAGCTGGGCTTTATGGTAACTCTATAGCTGGGCTTTATGGTAACTCTATAGCTGGGCTTTATGGTAACTCTATAGCTGGGCTTTATGGTAACTCAGTTCACCTCACTGTGGCCTATCGCTGGGCTTTATGGTAACTCTATAGCTGGGCTTTATGGTAACTCAGTTCACCCCAGTGGGGCCTATAGCTGGGCTTTATGGTAACTCTATAGCTGGGCTTTATGGTAACTCTATAGCTGGGCTTTATGGTAACTCTATAGCTGGGCTTTATGGTAACTCTATAGCTGGGCTGTATGGTAACTCTATAGCTGGGCTTTATGGTAACTCAGTTCACCCCAGTGGGCCTATAGCTGGGCTTTATGGTAACTCTATAGCTGGGCTTTATGGTAACTCTATAGCTGGGCTTTATGGTAACTCTATAGCTGGGCTTTATGGTAACTCTATAGCTGGGCTTTATGGTAACTCTATAGCTGGGCTTTATGGTAGCTCTATAGCTGGGCTTTATGGTAACCCTATAGCTGGGCTTTATGGTAACTCAGTTCACCCCAGTGTGGCCTATAGCTGGGCTTTATGGTAACTCTATATCTGGGCTGTATGGTAACTCTATAGCTGGGCTGTATGGTAACTCTTTAGCTGGGCTTTATGGTAACTCAGTTCACCCCAGTGGGGCCTATAGCTGGGCTTTATGGTAACTCTATAGTTGGGCTTTATGGTAACTCTATAGTTGGGCTTTATGGTAACTCTATAGCTGGGCTTTATGGTAACTCTATAGCTGGGCTTTATGGTAACTCTATAGGTGGGCTTTATTGTAACTCTATAGTTGGGCTTTATGGTAACTCTATAGCTGGGCTTTATGGTAACTCTATAGCTGGGCTTTATGGTAACTCTATAGCTGTGCTTTATGGTAACTCTATAGCTGGGCTTTATGGTAACTCTATAGCTGGGCTTTATGGTAACTCAGTTCACCCCAGTGGGGCCTATAGCTGGGCTTTATGGTAACTCTATAGCTGGGCTTTATGGTAACTCTATAGCTGGGCTTTATGGTAACTCTATAGCTGGGCTTTATGGTAACTCTATAGCTGGGCTTTATGGTAACTCAGTTCACCTCACTGTGGCCTATCGCTGGGCTTTATGGTAACTCTATAGCTGGGCTTTATGGTAACTCAGTTCACCCCAGTGGGGCCTATAGCTGGGCTTTATGGTAACTCTATAGCTGGGCTTTATGGTAACTCTATAGCTGGGCTTTATGGTAACTCTATAGCTGGGCTTTATGGTAACTCTATAGCTGGGCTGTATGGTAACTCTATAGCTGGGCTTTATGGTAACTCAGTTCACCCCAGTGGGCCTATAGCTGGGCTTTATGGTAACTCTATAGCTGGGCTTTATGGTAACTCTATAGCTGGGCTTTATGGTAACTCTATAGCTGGGCTTTATGGTAACTCTATATCTGGGCTTTATGGTAACTCTATAGCTGGGCTTTATGGTAACTCAGTTCACCTCAGTGGGGCCTATAGCTGGGCTTTATGGTAACTCAGTTCACCTCAGTGGGGCCTATAGCTGGGCTTTATGGTAACTCTATAGCTGGGCTTTATGGTAACTCTATAGCTGGGCTTTATGGTAACTCAGTTCACCCCAGTGTGGCCTATAGCTGGGCTTTATGGTAACTCTATAGCTGGGCTTTATGGTAACTCTATAGCTGGGCTTTATGGTAACTCAGTTCACCTCAGTGGGGCCTATAGCTGGGCTTTATGGTAACTCAGTTCACCCCAGTGTGGCCTATAGCTGGGCTTTATGGTAACTCTATAGCTGGGCTTTATGGTAACTCTATAGCTGGGCTTTATGGTAACTCTATAGCTGGGCTTTATGGTAACTCTATAGCTGGGCTTTATGGTAACTCTATAGCGGGGCTTTATGGTAACTCTATAGCTGGGCTTTATGGTAACTCTATAGCTGGGCTTTATGGTAACTCTATAGCTGGGCTTTATGGTAACTCTATAGCTGGGCTTTATGGTAACTCTATAGCTGGGCTTTATGGTAACTCTATATCTGGGCTTTATGGTAACTCTATAGTTGGGCTTTATGGTAACTCTATAGCTGGGCTGTATGGTAACTCTATAGCTGGGCTTTATGGTAACTCTATAGTTGGGCTTTATGGTAACTCTATAGTTGGGCTTTATGGTAACTCTATAGCTGGGCTTTATGGTAACTCTATAGCTGGGCTTTATGGTAACTCTATAGCTGGGCTTTATGGTAACTCTATAGCTGGGCTTTATGGTAGCTCTATAGCTGGGCTTTATGGTAACTCTATAGCTGGGCTTTATGGTAACTCTATAGCTGGGCTTTATGGTAACTCTATAGCTGGGCTTTATGGTAACTCTATAGCTGGGCTTTATGGTAACTCTATAGCTGGGCTTTATGGTAACTCAGTTCACCTCAGTGTGGCCTATAGCTGGGCTTTATGGTAACTCTATAGCTGGGCTTTATGGTAACTCTATAGCTGGGCTTTATGGTAACTCTATAGCTGGGCTTTATGGTAACTCTATAGCTGGGCTTTATGGTAACTCAGTTCACCCCAGTGGGCCTATAGCTGGGCTTTATGGTAACTCTATAGCTGGGCTTTATGGTAACTCTATAGCTGGGCTTTATGGTAACTCTATAGCTGGGCTTTATGGTAACTCTATATCTGGGCTTTATGGTAACTCTATAGCTGGGCTTTATGGTAACTCAGTTCACCTCAGTGGGGCCTATAGCTGGGCTTTATGGTAACTCAGTTCACCTCAGTGGGGCCTATAGCTGGGCTTTATGGTAACTCTATAGCTGGGCTTTATGGTAACTCTATAGCTGGGCTTTATGGTAACTCAGTTCACCCCAGTGTGGCCTATAGCTGGGCTTTATGGTAACTCTATAGCTGGGCTTTATGGTAACTCTATAGCTGGGCTTTATGGTAACTCAGTTCACCTCAGTGGGGCCTATAGCTGGGCTTTATGGTAACTCAGTTCACCCCAGTGTGGCCTATAGCTGGGCTTTATGGTAACTCTATAGCTGGGCTTTATGGTAACTCTATAGCTGGGCTTTATGGTAACTCTATAGCTGGGCTTTATGGTAACTCTATAGCTGGGCTTTATGGTAACTCTATAGCGGGGCTTTATGGTAACTCTATAGCTGGGCTTTATGGTAACTCTATAGCTGGGCTTTATGGTAACTCTATAGCTGGGCTTTATGGTAACTCTATAGCTGGGCTTTATGGTAACTCTATAGCTGGGCTTTATGGTAACTCTATATCTGGGCTTTATGGTAACTCTATAGTTGGGCTTTATGGTAACTCTATAGCTGGGCTGTATGGTAACTCTATAGCTGGGCTTTATGGTAACTCTATAGTTGGGCTTTATGGTAACTCTATAGTTGGGCTTTATGGTAACTCTATAGCTGGGCTTTATGGTAACTCTATAGCTGGGCTTTATGGTAACTCTATAGCTGGGCTTTATGGTAACTCTATAGCTGGGCTTTATGGTAGCTCTATAGCTGGGCTTTATGGTAACTCTATAGCTGGGCTTTATGGTAACTCTATAGCTGGGCTTTATGGTAACTCTATAGCTGGGCTTTATGGTAACTCTATAGCTGGGCTTTATGGTAACTCTATAGCTGGGCTTTATGGTAACTCAGTTCACCTCAGTGTGGCCTATAGCTGGGCTTTATGGTAACTCTATAGCTGGGCTTTATGGTAACTCTATAGCTGGGCTTTATGGTAACTCTATAGCTGGGCTTTATGGTAACTCTATAGCTGGGCTTTATGGTAACTCAGTTCACCTCAGTGTGGCCTATAGCTGGGCTTTATGGTAACTCAGTTCACCTCAGTGTGGCCTATAGCTGGGCTTTATGGTAACTCAGTTCACCCCAGTGGGGCCTATAGCTGGGCTTTATGGTAACTCAGTTCACCTCAGTGTGGCCTATAGCTGGGCTTTATGGTAACTCTATAGCTGGGCTTTATGGTAACTCTATAGCTGGGCTTTATGGTAACTCAGTTCACCCCAGTGGGCCTATAGCTGGGCTTTATGGTAACTCTATAGCTGGGCTTTATGGTAACTCTATAGCTGGGCTTTATGGTAACTCTATAGCTGGGCTTTATGGTAACTCTATATCTGGGCTTTATGGTAACTCTATAGCTGGGCTTTATGGTAACTCAGTTCACCTCAGTGGGGCCTATAGCTGGGCTTTATGGTAACTCAGTTCACCTCAGTGGGGCCTATAGCTGGGCTTTATGGTAACTCTATAGCTGGGCTTTATGGTAACTCTATAGCTGGGCTTTATGGTAACTCAGTTCACCCCAGTGTGGCCTATAGCTGGGCTTTATGGTAACTCTATAGCTGGGCTTTATGGTAACTCTATAGCTGGGCTGTATGGTAACTCTATAGCTGGGCTTTATGGTAACTCTATAGCTGGGCTTTATGGTAACTCTATAGCTGGGCTTTATGGTAACTCAGTTCACCTCAGTGGGGCCTATAGCTGGGCTTTATGGTAACTCAGTTCACCCCAGTGTGGCCTATAGCTGGGCTTTATGGGAACTCTATAGCTGGGCTTTATGGTAACTCTATAGCTGGGCTTTATGGTAACTCTATAGCTGGGCTTTATGGTAACTCTATAGCTGGGCTTTATGGTAACTCTATAGCGGGGCTTTATGGTAACTCTATAGCTGGGCTTTATGGTAACTCTATAGTTGGACTTTATGGTAACTCTATAGCTGGGCTTTATGGTAACTCTATATCTGGGCTTTATGGTAACTCTATAGTTGGGCTTTATGGTAACTCTATAGCTGGGCTGTATGGTAACTCTATAGCTGGGCTTTATGGTAACTCTATCTGGGCTTTATGGTAACTCTATAGTTGGGCTTTATGGTAACTCTATAGCTGGGCTTTATGGTAACTCTATAGCTGGGCTTTATGGTAACTCTATAGCTGGGCTTTATGGTAACTCTATAGCTGGGCTTTATGGTAGCTCTATAGCTGGGCTTTATGGTAACCCTATAGCTGGGCTTTATGGTAACTCTATAGTTGGGCTTTATGGTAACTCTATAGTTGGGCTTTATGGTAACTCTATAGTTGGGCTTTATGGTAACTCTATAGCTGGGCTTTATGGTAACTCTATAGCTGGGCTTCATGGTAACTCAGTTCACCCCAGTGAGGCCTATAGCTGGGCTTTATGGTAACTCTATAGCTGGGCTTTATGGTAACTCTATAGCTGGGCTTTATGGTAACTCTATAGCTGGGCTTTATGGTAACTCTATAGCTGGGCTTTATGGTAACTCTATAGCGGGGCTTTATGGTAACTCTATAGCTGGGCTTTATGGTAACTCTATAGTTGGCTTTATGGTAACTCTATAGTTGGGCTTTATGGTAACTCTATAGCTGGGCTGTATGGTAACTCTATAGCTGGGCTTTATGGTAACTCTATCTGGGCTTTATGGTAACTCTATAGTTGGGCTTTATGGTAACTCTATAGCTGGGCTTTATGGTAACTCTGTTCACCTCAGTGGGGCCTATAGCTGGGCTTTATGGTAACTCAGTTCACCCCAGTGTGGCCTATAGCTGGGCTTTATGGGAACTCTATAGCTGGGCTTTATGGTAACTCTATAGCTGGGCTTTATGGTAACTCTATAGCTGGGCTTTATGGTAACTCTATAGCTGGGCTTTATGGTAACTCTATAGCGGGGCTTTATGGTAACTCTATAGCTGGGCTTTATGGTAACTCTATAGTTGGACTTTATGGTAACTCTATAGCTGGGCTTTATGGTAACTCTATATCTGGGCTTTATGGTAACTCTATAGTTGGGCTTTATGGTAACTCTATAGCTGGGCTGTATGGTAACTCTATAGCTGGGCTTTATGGTAACTCTATCTGGGCTTTATGGTAACTCTATAGTTGGGCTTTATGGTAACTCTATAGCTGGGCTTTATGGTAACTCTATAGCTGGGCTTTATGGTAACTCTATAGCTGGGCTTTATGGTAACTCTATAGCTGGGCTTTATGGTAGCTCTATAGCTGGGCTTTATGGTAACCCTATAGCTGGGCTTTATGGTAACTCTATAGTTGGGCTTTATGGTAACTCTATAGTTGGGCTTTATGGTAACTCTATAGTTGGGCTTTATGGTAACTCTATAGCTGGGCTTTATGGTAACTCTATAGCTGGGCTTCATGGTAACTCAGTTCACCCCAGTGAGGCCTATAGCTGGGCTTTATGGTAACTCTATAGCTGGGCTTTATGGTAACTCTATAGCTGGGCTTTATGGTAACTCTATAGCTGGGCTTTATGGTAACTCTATAGCTGGGCTTTATGGTAACTCTATAGCGGGGCTTTATGGTAACTCTATAGCTGGGCTTTATGGTAACTCTATAGTTGGCTTTATGGTAACTCTATAGTTGGGCTTTATGGTAACTCTATAGCTGGGCTGTATGGTAACTCTATAGCTGGGCTTTATGGTAACTCTATCTGGGCTTTATGGTAACTCTATAGTTGGGCTTTATGGTAACTCTATAGCTGGGCTTTATGGTAACTCTATAGCTGGGCTTTATGGTAACTCTATAGCTGGGCTTTATGGTAACTCTATAGCTGGGCTTTATGGTAGCTCTATAGCTGGGCTTTATGGTAACCCTATAGCTGGGCTTTATGGTAACTCTATAGTTGGGCTTTATGGTAACTCTATAGTTGGGCTTTATGGTAACTCTATAGTTGGGCTTTATGGTAACTCTATAGCTGGGCTTTATGGTAACTCTATAGCTGGGCTTTATGGTAACTCTATAGCTGGGCTTTATGGTAACTCTATTGTTGGGCTTTATGGTAACTCAGTTCACCTCAGTGGGGCCTATAGCTGGGCTTTATGGTAACTCAGTTCACCCCAGTGGGGCCTATAGCTGGGCTTTATGGTAACTCTATAGCTGGGCTTTATGGTAACTCTATAGCTGGGCTTTATGGTAACTCTATAGCTGGGCTGTATGGTAACTCTATAGCTGGGCTTTATGGTAACTCTATAGCTGGGCTTTATGGTAACTCTATAGCTGGGCTTTATGTTAACTCTATAGCTGGGCTTTATGGTAACTCAGTTCACCCCAGTGGGGCCTATAGCTGGGCTTTATGATAACTCTATAGCTGGGCTTTATGGTAACTCAGTTCACCTCAGTGGGGCCTATAGCTGGGCTTTATGGTAACTCAGTTCACCCCAGTGGGGCCTATAGCTGGGCTTTATGGTAACTCTATAGCTGGGCTTTATGGTAACTCTATAGCTGGGCTTTATGGTAACTCTATAGCTGGGCTGTATGGTAACTCTATAGCTGGGCTTTATGGTAACTCTATAGCTGGGCTTTATGGTAACTCTATTGTTGGGCTTTATGGTAACTCAGTTCACCTCAGTGTGGCCTATAGCTGGGCTTTATGGTAACTCAGTTCACCTCAGTGTGGCCTATAGCTGGGCTTTATGGTAACTCTATAGCTGGGCTTTATGGTAACTCTATAGCTGGGCTTTATGGTAACTCAGTTCACCCCAGTGGGCCTATAGCTGGGCTTTATGGTAACTCTATAGCTGGGCTTTATGGTAACTCTATAGCTGGGCTTTATGGTAACTCTATAGCTGGGCTTTATGGTAACTCTATATCTGGGCTTTATGGTAACTCTATAGCTGGGCTTTATGGTAACTCAGTTCACCTCAGTGGGGCCTATAGCTGGGCTTTATGGTAACTCAGTTCACCTCAGTGGGGCCTATAGCTGGGCTTTATGGTAACTCTATAGCTGGGCTTTATGGTAACTCTATAGCTGGGCTTTATGGTAACTCAGTTCACCCCAGTGTGGCCTATAGCTGGGCTTTATGGTAACTCTATAGCTGGGCTTTATGGTAACTCTATAGCTGGGCTGTATGGTAACTCTATAGCTGGGCTTTATGGTAACTCTATAGCTGGGCTTTATGGTAACTCTATAGCTGGGCTTTATGGTAACTCAGTTCACCTGAGTGGGGCCTATAGCTGGGCTTTATGGTAACTCAGTTCACCCCAGTGTGGCCTATAGCTGGGCTTTATGGTAACTCTATAGCTGGGCTTTATGGTAACTCTATAGCTGGGCTTTATGGTAACTCTATAGCTGGGCTTTATGGTAACTCTATAGCTGGGCTTTATGGTAACTCTATAGCGGGGCTTTATGGTAACTCTATAGCTGGGCTTTATGGTAACTCTATAGTTGGACTTTATGGTAACTCTATAGCTGGGCTTTATGGTAACTCTATATCTGGGCTTTATGGTAACTCTATAGTTGGGCTTTATGGTAACTCTATAGCTGGGCTGTATGGTAACTCTATAGCTGGGCTTTATGGTAACTCTATCTGGGCTTTATGGTAACTCTATAGTTGGGCTTTATGGTAACTCTATAGCTGGGCTTTATGGTAACTCTATAGCTGGGCTTTATGGTAACTCTATAGCTGGGCTTTACGGTAACTCTATAGCTGGGCTTTATGGTAGCTCTATAGCTGGGCTTTATGGTAACCCTATAGCTGGGCTTTATGGTAACTCTATAGTTGGGCTTTATGGTAACTCTATAGTTGGGCTTTATGGTAACTCTATAGTTGGGCTTTATGGTAACTCTATAGCTGGGCTTTATGGTAACTCTATAGCTGGGCTTCATGGTAACTCAGTTCACCCCAGTGAGGCCTATAGCTGGGCTTTATGGTAACTCTATAGCTGGGCTTTATGGTAACTCTATAGCTGGGCTTTATGGTAACTCTATAGCTGGGCTTTATGGTAACTCTATAGCTGGGCTTTATGGTAACTCTATAGCTGGGCTTTATGGTAACTCTATAGTTGGGCTTTATGGTAACTCTATAGCTGGGCTGTATGGTAACTCTATAGCTGGGCTTTATGGTAACTCTATAGCTGGGCTTTATGGTAACTCTATAGCGGGGCTTTATGGTAACTCTATAGCTGGGCTTTATGGTAACTCTATAGTTGGACTTTATGGTAACTCTATAGCTGGGCTTTATGGTAACTCTATATCTGGGCTTTATGGTAACTCTATAGTTGGGCTTTATGGTAACTCTATAGCTGGGCTGTATGGTAACTCTATAGCTGGGCTTTATGGTAACTCTATCTGGGCTTTATGGTAACTCTATAGTTGGGCTTTATGGTAACTCTATAGCTGGGCTTTATGGTAACTCTATAGCTGGGCTTTATGGTAACTCTATAGCTGGGCTTTATGGTAACTCTATAGCTGGGCTTTATGGTAGCTCTATAGCTGGGCTTTATGGTAACCCTATAGCTGGGCTTTATGGTAACTCTATAGTTGGGCTTTATGGTAACTCTATAGTTGGGCTTTATGGTAACTCTATAGTTGGGCTTTATGGTAACTCTATAGCTGGGCTTTATGGTAACTCTATAGCTGGGCTTCATGGTAACTCAGTTCACCCCAGTGAGGCCTATAGCTGGGCTTTATGGTAACTCTATAGCTGGGCTTTATGGTAACTCTATAGCTGGGCTTTATGGTAACTCTATAGCTGGGCTTTATGGTAACTCTATAGCTGGGCTTTATGGTAACTCTATAGCGGGGCTTTATGGTAACTCTATAGCTGGGCTTTATGGTAACTCTATAGTTGGCTTTATGGTAACTCTATAGTTGGGCTTTATGGTAACTCTATAGCTGGGCTGTATGGTAACTCTATAGCTGGGCTTTATGGTAACTCTATCTGGGCTTTATGGTAACTCTATAGTTGGGCTTTATGGTAACTCTATAGCTGGGCTTTATGGTAACTCTGTTCACCTCAGTGGGGCCTATAGCTGGGCTTTATGGTAACTCAGTTCACCCCAGTGTGGCCTATAGCTGGGCTTTATGGGAACTCTATAGCTGGGCTTTATGGTAACTCTATAGCTGGGCTTTATGGTAACTCTATAGCTGGGCTTTATGGTAACTCTATAGCTGGGCTTTATGGTAACTCTATAGCGGGGCTTTATGGTAACTCTATAGCTGGGCTTTATGGTAACTCTATAGTTGGACTTTATGGTAACTCTATAGCTGGGCTTTATGGTAACTCTATATCTGGGCTTTATGGTAACTCTATAGTTGGGCTTTATGGTAACTCTATAGCTGGGCTGTATGGTAACTCTATAGCTGGGCTTTATGGTAACTCTATCTGGGCTTTATGGTAACTCTATAGTTGGGCTTTATGGTAACTCTATAGCTGGGCTTTATGGTAACTCTATAGCTGGGCTTTATGGTAACTCTATAGCTGGGCTTTATGGTAACTCTATAGCTGGGCTTTATGGTAGCTCTATAGCTGGGCTTTATGGTAACCCTATAGCTGGGCTTTATGGTAACTCTATAGTTGGGCTTTATGGTAACTCTATAGTTGGGCTTTATGGTAACTCTATAGTTGGGCTTTATGGTAACTCTATAGCTGGGCTTTATGGTAACTCTATAGCTGGGCTTCATGGTAACTCAGTTCACCCCAGTGAGGCCTATAGCTGGGCTTTATGGTAACTCTATAGCTGGGCTTTATGGTAACTCTATAGCTGGGCTTTATGGTAACTCTATAGCTGGGCTTTATGGTAACTCTATAGCTGGGCTTTATGGTAACTCTATAGCGGGGCTTTATGGTAACTCTATAGCTGGGCTTTATGGTAACTCTATAGTTGGCTTTATGGTAACTCTATAGTTGGGCTTTATGGTAACTCTATAGCTGGGCTGTATGGTAACTCTATAGCTGGGCTTTATGGTAACTCTATCTGGGCTTTATGGTAACTCTATAGTTGGGCTTTATGGTAACTCTATAGCTGGGCTTTATGGTAACTCTATAGCTGGGCTTTATGGTAACTCTATAGCTGGGCTTTATGGTAACTCTATAGCTGGGCTTTATGGTAGCTCTATAGCTGGGCTTTATGGTAACCCTATAGCTGGGCTTTATGGTAACTCTATAGTTGGGCTTTATGGTAACTCTATAGTTGGGCTTTATGGTAACTCTATAGTTGGGCTTTATGGTAACTCTATAGCTGGGCTTTATGGTAACTCTATAGCTGGGCTTTATGGTAACTCTATAGCTGGGCTTTATGGTAACTCTATTGTTGGGCTTTATGGTAACTCAGTTCACCTCAGTGGGGCCTATAGCTGGGCTTTATGGTAACTCAGTTCACCCCAGTGGGGCCTATAGCTGGGCTTTATGGTAACTCTATAGCTGGGCTTTATGGTAACTCTATAGCTGGGCTTTATGGTAACTCTATAGCTGGGCTGTATGGTAACTCTATAGCTGGGCTTTATGGTAACTCTATAGCTGGGCTTTATGGTAACTCTATAGCTGGGCTTTATGTTAACTCTATAGCTGGGCTTTATGGTAACTCAGTTCACCCCAGTGGGGCCTATAGCTGGGCTTTATGATAACTCTATAGCTGGGCTTTATGGTAACTCAGTTCACCTCAGTGGGGCCTATAGCTGGGCTTTATGGTAACTCAGTTCACCCCAGTGGGGCCTATAGCTGGGCTTTATGGTAACTCTATAGCTGGGCTTTATGGTAACTCTATAGCTGGGCTTTATGGTAACTCTATAGCTGGGCTGTATGGTAACTCTATAGCTGGGCTTTATGGTAACTCTATAGCTGGGCTTTATGGTAACTCTATTGTTGGGCTTTATGGTAACTCAGTTCACCTCAGTGTGGCCTATAGCTGGGCTTTATGGTAACTCAGTTCACCTCAGTGTGGCCTATAGCTGGGCTTTATGGTAACTCTATAGCTGGGCTTTATGGTAACTCTATAGCTGGGCTTTATGGTAACTCAGTTCACCCCAGTGGGCCTATAGCTGGGCTTTATGGTAACTCTATAGCTGGGCTTTATGGTAACTCTATAGCTGGGCTTTATGGTAACTCTATAGCTGGGCTTTATGGTAACTCTATATCTGGGCTTTATGGTAACTCTATAGCTGGGCTTTATGGTAACTCAGTTCACCTCAGTGGGGCCTATAGCTGGGCTTTATGGTAACTCAGTTCACCTCAGTGGGGCCTATAGCTGGGCTTTATGGTAACTCTATAGCTGGGCTTTATGGTAACTCTATAGCTGGGCTTTATGGTAACTCAGTTCACCCCAGTGTGGCCTATAGCTGGGCTTTATGGTAACTCTATAGCTGGGCTTTATGGTAACTCTATAGCTGGGCTGTATGGTAACTCTATAGCTGGGCTTTATGGTAACTCTATAGCTGGGCTTTATGGTAACTCTATAGCTGGGCTTTATGGTAACTCAGTTCACCTGAGTGGGGCCTATAGCTGGGCTTTATGGTAACTCAGTTCACCCCAGTGTGGCCTATAGCTGGGCTTTATGGTAACTCTATAGCTGGGCTTTATGGTAACTCTATAGCTGGGCTTTATGGTAACTCTATAGCTGGGCTTTATGGTAACTCTATAGCTGGGCTTTATGGTAACTCTATAGCGGGGCTTTATGGTAACTCTATAGCTGGGCTTTATGGTAACTCTATAGTTGGACTTTATGGTAACTCTATAGCTGGGCTTTATGGTAACTCTATATCTGGGCTTTATGGTAACTCTATAGTTGGGCTTTATGGTAACTCTATAGCTGGGCTGTATGGTAACTCTATAGCTGGGCTTTATGGTAACTCTATCTGGGCTTTATGGTAACTCTATAGTTGGGCTTTATGGTAACTCTATAGCTGGGCTTTATGGTAACTCTATAGCTGGGCTTTATGGTAACTCTATAGCTGGGCTTTACGGTAACTCTATAGCTGGGCTTTATGGTAGCTCTATAGCTGGGCTTTATGGTAACCCTATAGCTGGGCTTTATGGTAACTCTATAGTTGGGCTTTATGGTAACTCTATAGTTGGGCTTTATGGTAACTCTATAGTTGGGCTTTATGGTAACTCTATAGCTGGGCTTTATGGTAACTCTATAGCTGGGCTTCATGGTAACTCAGTTCACCCCAGTGAGGCCTATAGCTGGGCTTTATGGTAACTCTATAGCTGGGCTTTATGGTAACTCTATAGCTGGGCTTTATGGTAACTCTATAGCTGGGCTTTATGGTAACTCTATAGCTGGGCTTTATGGTAACTCTATAGCGGGGCTTTATGGTAACTCTATAGCTGGGCTTTATGGTAACTCTATAGTTGGACTTTATGGTAACTCTATAGCTGGGCTTTATGGTAACTCTATATCTGGGCTTTATGGTAACTCTATAGTTGGGCTTTATGGTAACTCTATAGTTGGGCTTTATGGTAACTCTATAGCTGGGCTGTATGGTAACTCTATAGCTGGGCTTTATGGTAACTCTATCTGGGCTTTATGGTAACTCTATAGTTGGGCTTTATGGTAACTCTATAGCTGGGCTTTATGGTAACTCTATAGCTGGGCTTTATGGTAACTCTATAGCTGGGCTTTATGGTAACTCTATAGCTGGGCTTTATGGTAGCTCTATAGCTGGGCTTTATGGTAACCCTATAGCTGGGCTTTATGGTAACTCTATAGTTGGGCTTTATGGTAACTCTATAGTTGGGCTTTATGGTAACTCTATAGTTGGGCTTTATGGTAACTCTATAGCTGGGCTTTATGGTAACTCTATAGCTGGGCTTTATGGTAACTCTATTGTTGGGCTTTATGGTAACTCAGTTCACCTCAGTGGGGCCTATAGCTGGGCTTTATGGTAACTCAGTTCACCCCAGTGGGGCCTATAGCTGGGCTTTATGGTAACTCTATAGCTGGGCTTTATGGTAACTCTATAGCTGGGCTTTATGGTAACTCTATAGCTGGGCTGTATGGTAACTCTATAGCTGGGCTTTATGGTAACTCTATAGCTGGGCTTTATGGTAACTCTATAGCTGGGCTTTATGGTAACTCTATAGCTGGGCTTTATGGTAACTCAGTTCACCCCAGTGGGGCCTATAGCTGGGCTTTATGGTAACTCTATAGCTGGGCTTTATGGTAACTCAGTTCACCTCAGTGGGGCCTATAGCTGGGCTTTATGGTAACTCAGTTCACCCCAGTGGGGCCTATAGCTGGGCTTTATGGTAACTCTATAGCTGGGCTTTATGGTAACTCTATAGCTGGGCTTTATGGTAACTCTATAGCTGGGCTGTATGGTAACTCTATAGCTGGGCTTTATGGTAACTCTATAGCTGGGCTTTATGGTAACTCTATAGCTGGGCTTTATGGTAACTCTATAGCTGGGCTTTATGGTAACTCAGTTCACCCCAGTGGGGCCTATAGCTGGGCTTTATGGTAACTCTATAGCTGGGCTTTATGGTAACTCAGTTCACCTCAGTGGGGCCTATAGCTGGGCTTTATGGTAACTCAGTTCACCCCAGTGGGGCCTATAGCTGGGCTTTATGGTAACTCTATAGCTGGGCTTTATGGTAACTCTATAGCTGGGCTTTATGGTAACTCTATAGCTGGGCTGTATGGTAACTCTATAGCTGGGCTTTATGGTAACTCAGTTCACCCCAGTGGGGCCTATAGCTGGGCTTTATGGTAACTCTATAGCTGGGCTTTATGGTAACTCTATAGCTGGGCTTTATGGTAACTCTATAGCTGGGCTTTATGGTAACTCTATAGCTGGGCTGTATGGTAACTCTATAGCTGGGCTGTATGGTAACTCTATAGCTGGGCTTTATGGTAACTCTATAGCTGGGCTGTATGGTAACTCTATAACTGGGCTTTATGGTAACTCTATAGCTGGGCTTTATGGTAACTCTATAGCTGGGCTTTATGGTAACTCTATAGATGGGCTTTATGGTAACTCTATAGCTGGGCTTTATGGTAACTCAGTTCACCCCAGTGGGGCCTATAGCTGGGCTTTATGGTAACTCAGTTCACCTCAGTGTGGCCTATAGCTGGGCTTTATGGTAACTCTATAGCTGGGCTGTATGGTAACTCTTTAGCTGGGCTTTATGGTAACTCAGTTCACCCCAGTTGGGCCTATAGCTGGGCTTTATGGTAACTCTATAGTTGGGCTTTATGGTAACTCTATAGTTGGGCTTTATGGTAACTCTATAGCTGGGCTTTATGGTAACTCTATAGCTGGGCTTTATGGTAACTCTATAGGTGGGCTTTATTGTAACTCTATAGTTGGGCTTTATGGTAACTCTATAGCTGGGCTTTATGGTAACTCTATAGCTGGGCTTTATGGTAACTCTATAGCTGGGCTTTATGGTAACTCTATAGCTGGGCTTTATGGTAACTCTATAGCTGGGCTTTATGGTAACTCAGTTCACCCCAGTGGGGCCTATAGCTGGGCTTTATGGTAACTCTATAGCTGGGCTTATGGTAACTCTATAGCTGGGCTTTATGGTAACTCTATAGCTGGGCTTTATGGTAACTCTATAGCTGGGCTTTATGGTAACTCAGTTCACCTCACTGTGGCCTATCGCTGGGCTTTATGGTAACTCTATAGCTGGGCTTTATGGTAACTCAGTTCACCCCAGTGGGGCCTATAGCTGGGCTTTATGGTAACTCTATAGCTGGGCTTTATGGTAACTCTATAGCTGGGCTTTATGGTAACTCTATAGCTGGGCTTTATGATAACTCTATATCTGGGCTTCATGGTAACTCAGTTCACCCCAGTGTGTCCTATAGCTGGGCTTTATGGTAACTCTATAGCTGGGCTTTATGGTAACTCTATAGCTGGGCTTTATGGTAACTCTATAGCTGGGCTTTATGGTAACTCTATAGCTTGGCTTTATGGTAACTCAGTTCACCCCAGTGAGGCCTATAGCTGGGCTTTATGGTAACTCTATAGCTGGGCTTTATGGTAACTATATAGCTGGGCTTTATGGTAACTCTATAGCTGGGCTTTATGGTAACTCTATAGCTGGGCTTTATGGTAACTCAGTTCACCTCAGTGTGGCCTATAGCTGGGCTTTATGGTAACTCTATAGCTGGGCTTTATGGTAACTCTATAGCTGGGCTTTATGGTAACTCTATAGCTGGGCTTTATGGTAACTCTATAGCTGGGCTTTATGGTAACTCAGTTCACCTCAGTGTGGCCTATAGCTGGGCTTTATGGTAACTCAGTTCACCTCAGTGTGGCCTATAGCTGGGCTTTATGGTAACTCAGTTCACCCCAGTGGGGCCTATAGCTGGGCTTTATGGTAACTCAGTTCACCTCAGTGTGGCCTATAGCTGGGCTTTATGGTAACTCTATAGCTGGGCTTTATGGTAACTCTATAGCTGGGCTTTATGGTAACTCTATAGCTGGGCTTTATGGTAACTCTATAGCTGGGCTTTATGGTAACTCTATATCTGGGCTTTATGGTAACTCTATAGATGGGCTTTATGGTAACTCAGTTCACCTCAGTGGGGCCTATAGCTGGGCTTTATGGTAACTCAGTTCACCTCAGTGGGGCCTATTAGCTGGGCTTTATGGTAACTCTATAGCTGGGCTTTATGGTAACTCAGTTCACCCCAGTGTGGCCTATAGCTGGGCTTTATGGTAACTCTATAGCTGGGCTTTATGGTAACTCTATAGCTGGGCTTTATGGTAACTCTATAGCTGGGCTTTATGGTAACTCTATAGATGGGCTTTATGGTAACTCTATAGCTGGGCTTTATGGTAACTCAGTTCACCTTAGTGGGGCCTATAGCTGGGCTTTATGGTAACTCAGTTCACCCCAGTGTGGCCTATAGCTGGGCTTTATGGTAACTCTATAGCTGGGCTTTATGGTAACTCTATAGCTGGGCTTTATGGTAACTCTATAGCTGGGCTTTATGGTAACTCTATAGCTGGGCTTTATGGTAACTCTATAGCGGGGCTTTATGGTAACTCTATAGCTGGGCTTTATGGTAACTCTATAGTTGGACTTTATGGTAACTCTATAGCTGGGCTTTATGGTAACTCTATAGTTGGGCTTTATGGTAACTCTATAGTTGGGCTTTATGGTAACTCTATAGTTGGGCTTTATGGTAACTCTATAGCTGGGCTGTATGGTAACTCTATAGCTGGGCTTTATGGTAACTCTATCTGGGCTTTATGGTAACTCTATAGCTGGGCTTTATGGTAACTCTATAGCTGGGCTTTATGGTAACTCTATAGCTGGGCTTTATGGTAACTCTATTGCTGGGCTTTATGGTAACTCTATAGCTGGGCTTTATGGTAACTCTATAGCTGGGCTTTATGGTAACTCAGTTCACCCCAGTGTGGCCTATAGCTGGGCTTTATGGTAACTCTATAGCTGGGCTTTATGGTAACTCTATAGCTGGGCTTTATGGTAACTCTATAGCTGGGCTTTATGGTAACTCTATAGATGGGCTTTATGGTAACTCTATAGCTGGGCTTTATGGTAACTCAGTTCACCTTAGTGGGGCCTATAGCTGGGCTTTATGGTAACTCAGTTCACCCCAGTGTGGCCTATAGCTGGGCTTTATGGTAACTCTATAGCTGGGCTTTATGGTAACTCTATAGCTGGGCTTTATGGTAACTCTATAGCTGGGCTTTATGGTAACTCTATAGCTGGGCTTTATGGTAACTCTATAGCGGGGCTTTATGGTAACTCTATAGCTGGGCTTTATGGTAACTCTATAGTTGGACTTTATGGTAACTCTATAGCTGGGCTTTATGGTAACTCTATAGCTGGGCTTTATGGTAACTCTATAGCTGGGCTTTATGGTAACTCAGTTCACCCCAGTGTGGCCTATAGCTGGGCTTTATGGTAACTCTATAGCTGGGCTTTATGGTAACTCTATAGCTGGGCTTTATGGTAACTCTATAGCTGGGCTTTATGGTAACTCTATAGATGGGCTTTATGGTAACTCTATAGCTGGGCTTTATGGTAACTCAGTTCACCTTAGTGGGGCCTATAGCTGGGCTTTATGGTAACTCAGTTCACCCCAGTGTGGCCTATAGCTGGGCTTTATGGTAACTCTATAGCTGGGCTTTATGGTAACTCTATAGCTGGGCTTTATGGTAACTCTATAGCTGGGCTTTATGGTAACTCTATAGCTGGGCTTTATGGTAACTCTATAGCTGGGCTTTATGGTAACTCTATAGCTGGGCTTTATGGTAACTCTATAGATGGGCTTTATGGTAACTCTATAGCTGGGCTTTATGGTAACTCAGTTCACCTTAGTGGGGCCTATAGCTGGGCTTTATGGTAACTCAGTTCACCCCAGTGTGGCCTATAGCTGGGCTTTATGGTAACTCTATAGCTGGGCTTTATGGTAACTCTATAGCTGGGCTTTATGGTAACTCTATAGCTGGGCTTTATGGTAACTCTATAGCTGGGCTTTATGGTAACTCTATAGCGGGGCTTTATGGTAACTCTATAGCTGGGCTTTATGGTAACTCTATAGTTGGACTTTATGGTAACTCTATAGCTGGGCTTTATGGTAACTCTATAGTTGGGCTTTATGGTAACTCTATAGTTGGGCTTTATGGTAACTCTATAGTTGGGCTTTATGGTAACTCTATAGCTGGGCTGTATGGTAACTCTATAGCTGGGCTTTATGGTAACTCTATCTGGGCTTTATGGTAACTCTATAGCTGGGCTTTATGGTAACTCTATAGCTGGGCTTTATGGTAACTCTATAGCTGGGCTTTATGGTAACTCTATAGCTGGGCTTTATGGTAACTCTATTGCTGGGCTTTATGGTAACTCTATAGCTGGGCTTTATGGTAACTCTATAGCTGGGCTTTATGGTAACTCAGTTCACCCCAGTGTGGCCTATAGCTGGGCTTTATGGTAACTCTATAGCTGGGCTTTATGGTAACTCTATAGCTGGGCTTTATGGTAACTCTATAGCTGGGCTTTATGGTAACTCTATAGATGGGCTTTATGGTAACTCTATAGCTGGGCTTTATGGTAACTCAGTTCACCTTAGTGGGGCCTATAGCTGGGCTTTATGGTAACTCAGTTCACCCCAGTGTGGCCTATAGCTGGGCTTTATGGTAACTCTATAGCTGGGCTTTATGGTAACTCTATAGCTGGGCTTTATGGTAACTCTATAGCTGGGCTTTATGGTAACTCTATAGCTGGGCTTTATGGTAACTCTATAGCGGGGCTTTATGGTAACTCTATAGCTGGGCTTTATGGTAACTCTATAGTTGGACTTTATGGTAACTCTATAGCTGGGCTTTATGGTAACTCTATATCTGGGCTTTATGGTAACTCTATAGTTGGGCTTTATGGTAACTCTATAGTTGGGCTTTATGGTAACTCTATAGCTGGGCTGTATGGTAACTCTATAGCTGGGCTTTATGGTAACTCTATCTGGGCTTTATGGTAACTCTATAGTTGGGCTTTATGGTAACTCTATAGCTGGGCTTTATGGTAACTCTATAGCTGGGCTTTATGGTAACTCTATTGCTGGGCTTTATGGTAACTCTATAGCTGGGCTTTATGGTAGCTCTATAGCTGGGCTTTATGGTAACCCTATAGCTGGGCTTTATGGTAACTCTATAGTTGGGCTTTATGGTAACTCTATAGTTGGGCTTTATGGTAACTCTATAGTTGGGCTTTATGGTAACTCTATAGCTGGGCTTTATGGTAACTCTATAGCTGGGCTTTATGGTAACTCTATAGCTGGGCTTTATGGTAACTCTATAGTTGGGCTTTATGGTAACTCAGTTCACCTCAGTGTGGCCTATAGCTGGGCTTTATGGTAACTCAGTTCACCCCAATGGGGCCTATAGCTGGGCTTTATGGTAACTCTATAGCTGGGCTTTATGGTAACTCTATAGCTGGGCTTTATGGTAACTCTATAGCTGGGCTGTATGGTAACTCTATAGCTGGGCTTTATGGTAACTCTATAGCTGGGCTGTATGGTAACTCTATAGCTGGGCTTTATGGTAACTCTATAGCTGGGCTTTATGGTAACTCTATAGCTGGGCTTTATGGTAACTCTATAGCTGGGCTTTATGGTAACTCTATAGCTGGGCTTTATGGTAACTCTATTGCTGGGCTTTATGGTAACTCAGTTCACCCCAGTGGGGCCTATAGCTGGGCTTTATGGTAACTCTATAGCTGGGCTTTATGGTAACTCAGTTCACCTCAGTGGGGCCTATAGCTGGGCTTTATGGTAACTCAGTTCACCCCAGTGGGGCCTATAGCTGGGCTTTATGGTAACTCTATAGCTGGGCTTTATGGTAACTCTATAGCTGGGCTTTATGGTAACTCTATAGCTGGGCTGTATGGTAACTCCATAGCTGGGCTTTATGGTAACTCAGTTCACCCCAGTGGGGCCTATAGCTGGGCTTTATGGTAACTCTATAGCTGGGCTTTATGGTAACTCTATAGCTGGGCTTTATGGTAACTCTATAGCTGGGCTGTATGGTAACTCTATAGCTGGGCTGTATGGTAACTCTATAGCTGGGCTTTATGGTAACTCTATAGCTGGGCTGTATGGTAACTCTATAACTGGGCTTTATGGTAACTCTATAGCTGGGCTTTATGGTAACTCTATAGCTGGGCTTTATGGTAACTCTATAGATGGGCTTTATGGTAACTCTATAGCTGGGCTTTATGGTAACTCAGTTCACCCCAGTGGGGCCTATAGCTGGGCTTTATGGTAACTCAGTTCACCTCAGTGTGGCCTATAGCTGGGCTTTATGGTAACTCTATATCTGGGCTGTATGGTAACTCTATAGCTGGGCTGTATGGTAACTCTTTAGCTGGGCTTTATGGTAACTCAGTTCACCCCAGTGGGGCCTATAGCTGGGCTTTATGGTAACTCTATAGTTGGGCTTTATGGTAACTCTATAGTTGGGCTTTATGGTAACTCTATAGCTGGACTTTATGGTAACTCTATAGCTGGGCTTTATGGTAACTCTATAGGTGGGCTTTATTGTAACTCTATAGTTGGGCTTTATGGTAACTCTATAGCTGGGCTTTATGGTAACTCTATAGCTGGGCTTTATGGTAACTCTATAGCTGGGCTTTATGGTAACTCTATAGCTGGGCTTTATGGTAACTCTATAGCTGGGCTTTATGGTAACTCAGTTCACCTCAGTGGGGCCTATAGCTGGGCTTTATGGTAACTCAGTTCACCCCAGTGGGGCCTATAGCTGGGCTTTATGGTAACTCTATAGCTGGGCTTTATGGTAACTCTATAGCTGGGCTTTATGGTAACTCTATAGCTGGGCTGTATGGTAACTCCATAGCTGGGCTTTATGGTAACTCAGTTCACCCCAGTGGGGCCTATAGCTGGGCTTTATGGTAACTCTATAGCTGGGCTTTATGGTAACTCTATAGCTGGGCTTTATGGTAACTCTATAGCTGGGCTGTATGGTAACTCTATAGCTGGGCTGTATGGTAACTCTATAGCTGGGCTTTATGGTAACTCTATAGCTGGGCTGTATGGTAACTCTATAACTGGGCTTTATGGTAACTCTATAGCTGGGCTTTATGGTAACTCTATAGTTGGGCTTTATGGTAACTCTATAGATGGGCTTTATGGTAACTCTATAGCTGGGCTTTATGGTAACTCAGTTCACCCCAGTGGGGCCTATAGCTGGGCTTTATGGTAACTCTATAGCTGGGCTTTATGGTAACTCTATAGCTGGGCTTTATGGTAACTCTATAGCTGGGCTGTATGGTAACTCTATAGCTGGGCTGTATGGTAACTCTATAGCTGGGCTTTATGGTAACTCTATAGCTGGGCTGTATGGTAACTCTATAACTGGGCTTTATGGTAACTCTATAGCTGGGCTTTATGGTAACTCTATAGCTGGGCTTTATGGTAACTCTATAGATGGGCTTTATGGTAACTCTATAGCTGGGCTTTATGGTAACTCAGTTCACCCCAGTGGGGCCTATAGCTGGGCTTTATGGTAACTCAGTTCACCTCAGTGTGGCCTATAGCTGGGCTTTATGGTAACTCTATATCTGGGCTGTATGGTAACTCTATAGCTGGGCTGTATGGTAACTCTTTAGCTGGGCTTTATGGTAACTCAGTTCACCCCAGTGGGGCCTATAGCTGGGCTTTATGGTAACTCTATAGTTGGGCTTTATGGTAACTCTATAGTTGGGCTTTATGGTAACTCTATAGCTGGGCTTTATGGTAACTCTATAGCTGGGCTTTATGGTAACTCTATAGGTGGGCTTTATTGTAACTCTATAGTTGGGCTTTATGGTAACTCTATAGCTGGGCTTTATGGTAACTCTATAGCTGGGCTTTATGGTAACTCTATAGCTGGGCTTTATGGTAACTCTATAGCTGGGCTTTATGGTAACTCTATAGCTGGGCTTTATGGTAACTCAGTTCACCTCAGTGGGGCCTATAGCTGGGCTTTATGGTAACTCAGTTCACCCCAGTGGGGCCTATAGCTGGGCTTTATGGTAACTCTATAGCTGGGCTTTATGGTAACTCTATAGCTGGGCTTTATGGTAACTCTATAGCTGGGCTGTATGGTAACTCCATAGCTGGGCTTTATGGTAACTCAGTTCACCCCAGTGGGGCCTATAGCTGGGCTTTATGGTAACTCTATAGCTGGGCTTTATGGTAACTCTATAGCTGGGCTTTATGGTAACTCTATAGCTGGGCTGTATGGTAACTCTATAGCTGGGCTGTATGGTAACTCTATAGCTGGGCTTTATGGTAACTCTATAGCTGGGCTGTATGGTAACTCTATAACTGGGCTTTATGGTAACTCTATAGCTGGGCTTTATGGTAACTCTATAGCTGGGCTTTATGGTAACTCTATAGATGGGCTTTATGGTAACTCTATAGCTGGGCTTTATGGTAACTCAGTTCACCCCAGTGGGGCCTATAGCTGGGCTTTATGGCAACTCAGTTCACCTCAGTGTGGCCTATAGCTGGGCTTTATGGTAACTCTATATCTGGGCTGTATGGTAACTCTATAGCTGGGCTGTATGGTAACTCTTTAGCTGGGCTTTATGGTAACTCAGTTCACCCCAGTGGGGCCTATAGCTGGGCTTTATGGTAACTCTATAGTTGGTCTTTATGGTAACTCTATAGTTGGGCTTTATGGTAACTCTATAGCTGGGCTTTATGGTAACTCTATAGCTGGGCTTTATGGTAACTCTATAGGTGGGCTTTATTGTAACTCTATAGTTGGGCTTTATGGTAACTCTATAGCTGGGCTTTATGGTAACTCTATAGCTGGGCTTTATGGTAACTCTATAGCTGGGCTTTATGGTAACTCTATAGCTGGGCTTTATGGTAACTCAGTTAACCCCAGTGAGGCCTATAGCTGGGCTTTATGGTAACTCTATAGCTGGGCTTTATGGTAACTCTATAGCTGGGCTTTATGGTAACTCTATAGCTGGGCTTTATGGTAACTCTATAGCTGGGCTTTATGGTAACTCAGTTCACCTCACTGTGGCCTATCGCTGGGCTTTATGGTAACTCTATAGCTGGGCTTTATGGTAACTCAGTTCACCCCAGTGGGGCCTATAGCTGGGCTTTATGGTAACTCTATAGCTGGGCTTTATGGTAACTCTATAGCTGGGCTTTATGGTAGCTCTATAGCTGGGCTTTATGGTAACCCTATAGCTGGGCTTTATGGTAACTCTATAGTTGGGCTTTATGGTAACTATAGTTGGGCTTTATGGTAACTCTATAGTTGGGCTTTATGGTAACTCTATAGCTGGGCTTCATGGTAACTCTATAGCTGGGCTTTATGGTAACTCTATAGCTGGGCTTTATGGTAACTCTATAGTTGGGCTTTATGGTAACTCAGTTCACCTCAGTGTGGCCTATAGCTGGGCTTTATGGTAACTCAGTTCACCCCAATGGGGCCTATAGCTGGGCTTTATGGTAACTCTATAGCTGGGCTTTATGGTAACTCTATAGCTGGGCTTTATGGTAACTCTATAGCTGGGCTGTATGGTAACTCTATAGCTGGGCTTTATGGTAACTCTATAGCTGGGCTGTATGGTAACTCTATAGCTGGGCTTTATGGTAACTCTATAGCTGGGCTTTATGGTAACTCTATAGCTGGGCTTTATGGTAACTCTATAGCTGGGCTTTATGGTAACTCTATAGCTGGGCTTTATGGTAACTCTATAGCTGGGCTTTATGGTAACTCAGTTCACCCCAGTGGGGCCTATAGCTGGGCTTTATGGTAACTCTATAGCTGGGCTTTATGGTAACTCAGTTCACCTCAGTGGGGCCTATAGCTGGGCTTTATGGTAACTCAGTTCACCCCAGTGGGGCCTATAGCTGGGCTTTATGGTAACTCTATAGCTGGGCTTTATGGTAACTCTATAGCTGGGCTTTATGGTAACTCTATAGCTGGGCTGTATGGTAACTCCATAGCTGGGCTTTATGGTAACTCAGTTCACCCCAGTGGGGCCTATAGCTGGGCTTTATGGTAACTCTATAGCTGGGCTTTATGGTAACTCTATAGCTGGGCTTTATGGTAACTCTATAGCTGGGCTGTATGGTAACTCTATAGCTGGGCTGTATGGTAACTCTATAGCTGGGCTTTATGGTAACTCTATAGCTGGGCTGTATGGTAACTCTATAACTGGGCTTTATGGTAACTCTATAGCTGGGCTTTATGGTAACTCTATAGATGGGCTTTATGGTAACTCTATAGCTGGGCTTTATGGTAACTCAGTTCACCCCAGTGGGGCCTATAGCTGGGCTTTATGGTAACTCAGTTCACCTCAGTGTGGCCTATAGCTGGGCTTTATGGTAACTCTATATCTGGGCTGTATGGTAACTCTATAGCTGGGCTGTATGGTAACTCTTTAGCTGGGCTTTATGGTAACTCAGTTCACCCCAGTGGGGCCTATAGCTGGGCTTTATGGTAACTCTATAGTTGGGCTTTATGGTAACTCTATAGTTGGGCTTTATGGTAACTCTATAGCTGGGCTTTATGGTAACTCTATAGCTGGGCTTTATGGTAACTCTATAGGTGGGCTTTATTGTAACTCTATAGTTGGGCTTTATGGTAACTCTATAGCTGGGCTTTATGGTAACTCTATAGCTGGGCTTTATGGTAACTCTATAGCTGGGCTTTATGGTAACTCTATAGCTGGGCTTTATGGTAACTCTATAGCTGGGCTTTATGGTAACTCAGTTCACCCCAGTGGGGCCTATAGCTGGGCTTTATGGTAACTCTATAGCTGGGCTTTATGGTAACTCTATAGCTGGGCTTTATGGTAACTCTATAGCTGGGCTTTATGGTAACTCAGTTCACCTCACTGTGGCCTATCGCTGTGCTTTATGGTAACTCTATAGCTGGGCTTTATGGTAACTCAGTTCACCCCAGTGGGGCCTATAGCTGGGCTTTATGGTAACTCTATAGCTGGGCTTTATGGTAACTCTATAGCTGGGCTTTATGGTAACTCTATAGCTGGGCTTTATGGTAACTCTATAGCTTGGCTTTATGGTAACTCAGTTCACCCCAGTGGGCCTATAGCTGAGCTTTATGGTAACTCTATAGCTGGGCTGTATGGTAACTCTATAGCTGGGCTTTATGGTAACTCAGTTCACCCCAGTGGGGCCTATAGCTGAGCTTTATGGTAACTCTATAGCTGGGCTTTATGGTAACTCTATAGCTGGGCTTTATGGTAACTCTATAGCTTGGCTTTATGGTAACTCAGTTCACCCCAGTGAGGCCTATAGCTGGGCTTTATGGTAACTCTATAGCTGGGCTTTATGGTAACTCTATAGCTGGGCTTTATGGTAACTGTATAGCTGGGCTTTATGGTAACTCTATAGCTGGGCTTTATGGTAACTCTATAGCTGGGCTTTATGGTAACTCAGTTCACCTCAGTGTGGCCTATAGCTGGGCTTTATGGTAACTCTATAGCTGGGCTTTATGGTAACTCTATAGCTGGGCTTTATGGTAACTCTATAGCTGGGCTTTATGGTAACTCTATAGCTGGGCTTTATGGTAACTCAGTTCACCTCAGTGTGGCCTATAGCTGGGCTTTATGGTAACTCAGTTCACCTCAGTGTGGCCTATAGCTGGGCTTTATGGTAACTCAGTTCACCCCAGTGGGGCCTATAGCTGGGCTTTATGGTAACTCAGTTCACCTCAGTGTGGCCTATAGCTGGGCTTTATGGTAACTCTATAGCTGGGCTTTATGGTAACTCTATAGCTGGGCTTTATGGTAACTCAGTTCACCCCAGTGGGCCTATAGCTGGGCTTTATGGTAACTCTATAGCTGGGCTTTATGGTAACTCTATAGCTGGGCTTTATGGTAACTCTATAGCTGGGCTTTATGGTAACTCAGTTCACCCCAGTGTGGCCTATAGCTGGGCTTTATGGTAACTCAGTTCACCCCAGTGTGGCCTATAGCTGGGCTTTATGGTAACTCAGTTCACCCCAGTGGGGCCTATAGCTGGGCTTTATGGTAACTCAGTTCACCTCAGTGTGGCCTATACCTGGGCTTTATGGTAACTCTATAGCTGGGCTTTATGGTAACTCTATAGCTGGGCTTTTTGGTAACTCTATAGCTGGGCTTTATGGTAACTCAGTTCACCCCAGTGGGGCCTATAGCTGGGCTTTATGGTAACTCTATAGCTGGGCTTTATGGTAACTCAGTTCACCTCACTGTGGCCTATCGCTGGGCTTTATGGTAACTCTATAGCTGGGCTTCATGGTAACTCTATAGGTGGGCTTTATTGTAACTCTATAGCTGGGCTGTATGGTAACTCTATAGCTGGGCTTTATGGTAACTCAGTTCACCCCAGTGGGGCCTATAGCTGGGCTTTATGGTAACTCTATAGCTGGGCTTTATGGTAACTCTATAGCTGGGCTTTATGGTAACTCTATAGTTGGGCTTTATGGTAACTCTATAGCTGGGCTTTATGGTAACTCTATAGCTGGGCTTTATGGTAACTCTATAGGTGGGCTTTATTGTAACTCTATAGTTGGGCTTTATGGTAACTCTATAGCTGGGCTTTATGGTAACTCTATAGCTGGGCTTTATGGTAACTCTATATCTGGGCTTTATGGTAACTCTATAGCTGGGCTTTATGGTAACTCAGTTCACCCCAGTGGGGCCTATAGCTGGGCTTTATGGTAACTCTATAGCTGGGCTTTATGGTAACTCTATAGCTGGGCTTTATGGTAACTCAGTTCACCTCAGTGGGGCCTATAGCTGGGCTTTATGGTAACTCTATAGCTGGGCTTTATGGTAACTCTATAGCTGGGCTTTATGGTAACTCTATAGCTGGGCTTTATGGTAACTCTATAGCTGGGCTTTATGGTAACTCTATAGTTGGGCTTTATGGTAACTCTATAGCTGGGCTTTATGGTAACTCTATAGCTGGGCTTTATGGTAACTCTATAGCTGGGCTTTATGGTAACTCTATAGCTGGGCTTTATGGTAACTCAGTTCACCCCAGTGGGGCCTATAGCTGGGCTTTATGGTAACTCTATAGCTGGGCTTTATGGTAACTCTATAGCTGGGCTTTATGGTAACTCTATAGCTGGGCTTTATGGTAACTCAGTTCACCCCAGTGGGGCCTATAGCTGGGCTTTATGGTAACTCTATAGCTGGGCTTTATGGTAACTCAGTTCACCCCAGTGGGGCCTATAGCTGGGCTTTATGGTAACTCAGTTCACCCCAGTAGGGCCTATAGCTGGGCTTTATGGTAACTCTATAGCTGGGCTTTATGGTAACTCTATATCTGGGCTTTTTGGTAACTCAGTTCACCCCAGTGGGGCCTATAGCTGGGCTTTATGGTAACTCAGTTCACCCCAGTAGGGCCTATAGCTGGGCTTTATGGTAACTCTATAGCTGGGCTTTATGGTAACTCTACATCTGGGCTTTTTGGTAACTCTATAGCTGGGCTTTATGGTAACTCAGTTCACCCCAGTGGGGCCTATAGCTGGGCTTTATGGTAACTCTATAGCTGGGCTTTATGGTAACTCTATAGCTGGGCTTTTTGGTAACTCTATAGCTGGGCTTTATGGTAACTCTATAGCTGGGCTTTATGGTAACTCTATAGCTGGGCTGTATGGTAACTCTGTAGCGGAGCTTTATGGTAACTCAGTTCACCCCAGTGGGGCCTATAGCTGGGCTTTATGGTAACTCTATATCTGGGCTGTATGGTAACTCTATAGCTGGGCTGTATGGTAACTCTATAGCTGGGCTTTATGGTAACTATATAGCTGGGCTTTATGGTAACTCAGTTCACCCCAGTGGGGCCTATAGCTGGGCTTTATGGTAACTCTATAGCTGGGCTGTATGGTAACTCTATAGCTGGGCTGTATGGTAACTCTATAGCTGGGCTTTATGGTAACCTTATAGCTGGGCTTTATGGTAACTCTTTAGCTGGGCTTTATGGTAACTCTATAGCTGGGCTTTATGGTAACTCTATAGCTGGGCTGTATGGTAACTCTATAGCTGGGCTTTATGGTAACTCTATAGCTGGGCTTTATGGTAACTCAGTTCACCTCAGTGGGGCCTATAGCTGGGCTTTATGGTAACTCTATAGCTGGGCTTTATGGTAACTCAGTTCACCCCAGTGTGGCCTATAGCTGGGCTTTATGGTAACTCTATAGCTGGGCTTTATGGTAACTCAGTTCACCCCAGTGGGGCCTATAGCTGGGCTTTATGGTAACCAGCCAGCTGTTCACACACACTACACAGGAATGTCTGGAGTACGTTACATTTGTAAACCTTCATATTGATTGTCTGTGTGTGTGTGTGTCTCTCCCCCCCAGCCCTTCCCACTGGTGTCGTCCTCTAGGTGGATGGTGAAGAGAGGGGAGCTCACAGCCTTCGTGGAGGAGAACGGCATCTTCTCCAAGAGGATGTCACGGCAGCAGGTCTACTTCTTCCTCTTCAACGACGTTCTCATCCTCACCAGGAAGAAGAGGTGGGTCCACAGTCTCACTAGCCAATTACAGCCAATCCCACAGTCTCCTGACCAATCACAGTCAACTCCAGTCTCAATAGCCAATCACAGCTAACTCCTACAGTCTCGCTAGCCAATCACAGTGAACTGCACATTTTCACTAGCCAATCTCAGCCAATCCCACAGATAGAGAGGGTGGTGGTGGTGATGAAGGAAAGTTTAGGTATGGTAAATATGACTATGGACAAGCTCAGATTCTCTGTAGGTCGTTGCGACAGAGTTATGAGCGGGAAACTCTGTGTTCATGTGTGTTGTCTCTCTGGTATGAGTCAAGTGTGACTTTGGAGTATGGGCCGTTTCCCAGAACACACCTCAGCACCCTGTCCCAGCATGGTGACAGTGGAGGTGTAGCCACGGGGCTCCAGTTTTTATCTTTCACTTTCTCAGAAGATATGGGACCATTTCTGGCAGGCTCTACCTGGTTGATTTATTAGAGGGAAGGTACTCATGATAGCTCTTAGTAATGAAAACAAAACTACTTCAGTCAGTTCAACTGTGAGGTCGACTACTGGAACAAGCAGTGGAACCTTTAGCACAAGTGTAACGGCCTGGCTGAACATACAAACATGTCTCTGTTGGTGTGCTCACAATCTGTGTGTGTGTGTGTGTGTGTCTGTACATGTGTCTGTGTATCAGTACTGAGCCTATGGATCTGCACATTGTCAGCAGGATCAGAAGGGAAGCTTGCTTTACCCCCCCCCCCCCAGGAACATTCTGCGCTCCGTCAATACAATATGACTTCCTGGAAACCAGATGGCTCTCATTAATTCGTGGGTGTGCTTCTCATTCCCCCAAATCTCCTTTTTTTTCCCATCTCCAGCTGTGTCTGAGACGGATCATTCTGCCGCTTTCTCTCTAAATGACTGAAACCTTTTTTCTTTCTGGGAATTTGATCCAAAGCAGCTCCAGTGGTTTCCAGGACTGGGACTCTTTGGAAACGTGTTGGTGTGGAATCGGTTCTGCTGTGGCATGTTACTATTCCTCTCTTTCTCTCTCTATCAGTTTCTCTCTTTCTATTTCTCTTTCTCTGCATGATCAGAAATAAAAGCACTGGCTAGACTAATTGGAATCTAGGTCACGGTACATTAGGCCAACAGTAGAGCAGGGAGTGCAGAGCCAACGTTAACCCTGGACTCCATGCTACTGGCCAGTCCCTCTTGGACCTCCTTTTCTCATAGCCTTGTCTAGCCAGGGTGATTCTACTGCTGTTTGACCTGGAGAGGAGATTGCTCTGATGTGCAGTTCACCTGCCCATCTACCGATGTGTATTGTTGATTAACAAACAACTGTAAGTCGCTCCAGATAAGAGGATCTGCTAAATGACATAAAATGTAACATTAAATAAATAAATTAAACAATTGTTGTGGAGAGATGCATTGCTGAGTGACACTACATACCCTACATTACTCATCTCATATGTATATACTGCACTCGATACCATCTACTGCATCTTGCCTATGCCGCACGGCCATCGCTCATCCATATATTATATGTACATATTCTTATTCATTCCTTTACAGTTGTGTGTATAAGGTAGTTGTTGTGAAATTGTTAGATTACTTGTTAGATATTACTGCACGGTCGGAACTAGAAGCACAAGCATTTTGCTGCACTCGCATTAACATCTGCTAACCACGTGTATGTGACCAATAAAATTTGATTTGATTCTCTGTTCAGGAAAACCCTAGACCCACAGGAACACTTGTGTAATGACTCACCACTACTACACAGCAGCTGGCCTCTCCTCTTCTCCCCACCCTCTCCTCTTCTCCCCTTCCTCTCCTCTTCTCCCCTTCCTCACCCTTTCCTCCTCTTCCTCTCCTCACCCTCCTCACCCTCCTCTCCCCTTCCTCACCCTCTCCTCCTCTTCCTCCCCTTCTCACCCTCCTCAACCTCTTCTCCTCTCCCTCACCCTCCTCTTCCTCTCCTCTTCATCTCCTCCTCTTCTCTATCCTCACCCTCCTCTTCCTCTCCTCTTCTCTATCCTCACCCTCTTCCTCTCCTCTTCATCTCCTCCTCTTCTTTATCCTCACCCTCCTCTTCCTCTCCTCTTCTCTATCCTCACCCTTTTCCTCTCCTCTTCATCTCCTCTTCTCTATCCTCACCCTCTTCCTCTCCTCTTTTCTCTCACCTTTCCTTCCCCCCTCTGCTTTTCTCCCTCTGTCTTCTCTCTTCCAAGCTTAGTCTTCCATCTTTGTTTGTTTGAGCTCTGTGGGTCTGACATTTATTGACAATTTCGATACCTTCTGGAAACAAAGCTCGTATTATAAGGAGGATGGGATCCACCCAAATCATGTGGGTTCATGGATCCTTTCACAGCATTATAAGGAGGATGGGATCCACCCAAATCATGTGGGTTCCTGGATCCTTTCACAGCATTATAAGGAGGATGGGATTCACCCAAATCATTTGGGTTCCTGGATCCTTTCACAGCATTATAAGGAGGATGGGATCCACCCAAATCATTTGGGTTCCTGGATCCTTTCACAGCATTATAAGGAGGATGGGATCCACCCAAATCATTTGGGTTCATGGATCCTTTCACAGCATTATAAGGAGGATGGGATCCACCCAAATCACGTGGGTTCCTGGATCCTTTCACAGCATTATAAGGCTGCGTTGAGACAATGACAATGTAAGTTCTCCCAGGGGCGTTGGAAGACCGACTCTTCCCAGTAAAGCAATGAAAACAGTCAAGCATCCCAGAAACATGTTTAAAAATAGCCCACGTTCCTGTAAAGATTAGAGAGGATCTCATGTTAAATAGTGTTGAGGTAATATGACTACAGGTTCATCTGCCTCACCTGATAATGTGTGAAATGCTTGATAATGCATGCGAATATTTTCTGTGTGATTTTAAATATTGACTGGCCTACTCAATGAAAAAGCTTTTAAACTGTAACCAGTGCCTGCAACCTGGTTCACGTCATCAGTCTACCTACCAGGGTCTACCTGGCAGGAACTAATGGGGAGACATAATAAATACCTCAGTATTCCTACTTAGCACCAGGACATTCTTCTCTCGCTCTCTCTTTCTCTCTCATATATATTCAAATCCTGGGGTTTTATTGGCTTGGGAAACGTATGTTTACATCGAAGAAAGATAAATAGACAGGAAATAAACATATATTTTTTTTTAACAGTAATCATTACACTCACATTAAAAATAATAATAATATAGACATTTAAAATATGACATTATTGGCTATGTACACTGTGTGCAAAATGTTGAAATAAACAGATAAATATATATTTATAATGGTGTTTGTTCTCCACTGGTTACCCTTTTCTTGTGGGAACAGGTCACACATCTTGCTGCTGTGATGGCCCTACAACTTCAGTCTGCCAACAGATGACACTCTTCCTCTCGCTCTCTGTCTCTCATTCTCCCTCTCGCTCTCTGTCTCTCATTCTCCCTCTCGCTCTCTGTCTCTCATTCTCCCTCTCGCTCTCTGTCTCTCATTCTCCCTCTCGCTCTCTTTCTCTCATTCTCCCTCTCGCTCTCTGTCTCTCATTCTCCCTCTCGCTCTCTCTCTCTCATTCTCCCTCTCGCTCTCTGTCTCTCATTCTCCCTCTCGCTCTCTGTCTCTCATTCTCCCTCTCGCTCTCTCTCTCTCATTCTCCCTCTCGCTCTCTCTCTCATTCTCCCGCTCGCTCTCTCTCTCATTCTCCCTCTCGCTCTCTGTCTCTCATTCTCCCTCTCGCTCTCTGTCTCTCATTCTCCCTCTCGCTCTCTCTCTCTCATTCTCCCTCTCGCTCTCTCTCTCATTCTCCCGCTCGCTCTCTCTCTCATTCTCCCTCTCGCTCTCTGTCTCTCATTCTCCCTCTCGCTCTCTGTCTCTCCTTCTCCCTCCCTCTCGCTCTCTGTCTCTCTCTCTCTCCCCCTCAGTGAGGACAGCTACACAGTGATAGACTATGCTCTGAGGGGCCAAATTTGGGTGGGACCCTGCCAGGCCGAGGATGTCAACCTATCACCCGTCAGAAGCACCGCTGGAATGCTGACATCACGTCAGCCTGGGGCCAGCCACCTCTTCCGCCTGCGTTTCCGTAGCAACCACTCCGGAGACAAGGTGCCCATGGTCCTGGGGGTGGAGCGAATGTAAGTGTCACCTTCTACTGTGCAACACTTGACCCGTATCTGTGTGTTTCTTTCTATCACTCTCACCGTGCTAGGTCCTATCTGTGATCTCGCTCTGAGCTGGGTCCTCTCTATCTCTCTCTGAGCTGGGTCCTTTCTATCTCTCTGAGCTGGGTCCTCTCTATCTCTCTGAGCTGGGTCCTCTCTATCTCTCTGAGCTGGGTCCTCTCTATGTCTCTGAGCTGGGTCCTCTCTATCTCTCTGAGCAGGGTCCTCTCCATCTCTCTCTGAGCTGGGTCCTCTCTATCTCTCTGAGCTGGGTCCTCTCTATGTCTCTGAGCTGGGTCCTCTCTATCTCTCTGAGCAGGGTCCTCTCCATCTCTCTCTGAGCTGGGTCCTCTCCATCTCTCTCTGAGCTGGGTCCTCCCCATCTCTCTCTGAGCTGGGTCCTCTCCATCTCTCTCTGAGCTGGGTCCTCTCCATCTCTCTCTGAGCTGGGTCCTCTCCATCTCTCTCTGAGCTGGGTCCTCTCCATCTCTCTCTGAGCTGGGTCCTCTCCATCTCTCTTTGAGCTGGGTCCTCTCCATCTCTCTCTGAGCTGGGTCCTCTCCATCTCTCTCTGAGCTGGGTCCTCTCCATCTCTCTCTGAGCTGGGTCCTCTCCATCTCTCTCTGAGCTGGGTCCTCTCCATCTCTCTCTGAGCTGGGTCCTCTCCATCTCTCTCTGAGCTGGGTCCTCTCTATCTCTCTCTGAGCTGGCTCCTCTCTATCTCTCAATGAGCTGGCTCCTCTCTATCTCTCTCTGAGCTGGCTCCTCTCTATCTCTCTCTGAGCTGGCTCCTCTCTATCTCTCTCTGAGCTGGCTCCTCTCTATCTCTCTCTGAGCTGGGGCCTCTCTATCTCTCTCTGAACGGGGCCTCTATCTCTCTCTGAGCTGGCTCCTCTCTATCTCTCTCTGAGCTGGGGCCTCTCTATCTCTCTCTGAACGGGGCCTCTATCTCTCTCTGAGCGGGGTCCTCTCTTTCAATTCAGTTCAATTCAATTCAAGGGGCTTTATTGGCATGGGAAACATGTGTTATCATTGCCAAAGCAAGTGAAGTAGATAATATACACAAGTGAAATAAAAATGAACAGTAAACATTACACATACAGAAGTTTCAAAACAATAAAGACATTACAAATGTCATATTATACATATATATATATATATATATATATATATATATATATATATATATATATATATATATATATATATATATTTATACAGTGTTGTAACAATGTACAAATGGTTAAAGTACACAAGGGAAAATAAATAAGCATAAATATGGGTTGTATTTACAATGGTGTTTGTCTTTCTCTCTCTCTCTCTGAGCTGGGTCCTATCTGGGTCCTCTCTCTCTCTGAGCTGGGTCCTATCTGGGTCCTCTCTCTCTCTCTCTGAGCTGGGTCCTCTCTCTCTCTCTCTCTCTGAGCTGGGTCCTATCTGGGTCCTCTCTCTCTCTCTCTCTGAGCTGGGTCCTATCTGGGTCATCTCTCTCTCTCTCTCTCTGAGCTGGGTCCTATCTGGGTCCTCTCTCTCTCTCTCTGAGCTGGGTCCTATCTGGGTCCTCTCTCTCTCTCTCTGAGCTGGGTCCTCTCCATCTCTCTCTGAGCTGGGTCCTATCTGGGTCCTCTCTCTCTCTCTCTGAGCTGGGTCCTCTCTCTCTCTCTCTGAGCTGGGTCCTATCTGGGTCCTCTCTCTCTCTCTCTGAGCTGGGTCGTATCTGGGTCCTCTCTCTCTCTCTCTGAGCTGGGTCCTCTCTCTCTCTCTCTCTGAGCTGGGTCCTATCTGGGTCCTCTCTCTCTCTCTGAGCTGGGTCCTCTCTCTCTCTGAGCTGGGTCCTCTCTCTCTCTCTCTCTCTCTCTGAGCTGGGTCCTATCTGGGTCCTCTCTCTCTCTGAGCTGGGTCCTCTCTCTCTCTCTCTGAGCTGGGTCCTATCTGGGTCCTCTCTCTCTCTGAGCTGGGTCCTATCTGGGTCCTCTCTCTCTCTGAGCTGGGTCCTATCTGGGTCCTCTCTCTCTCTCTGAGCTGGGTCCTCTCTCTCTCTCTCTGAGCTGGGTCCTATCTGGGTCCTCTCTCTCTCTGAGCTGGGTCCTATTTGGGTCCTCTCTCTCTCTCTCTGAGCTGGGTCCTATCTGGGTCCTCTCTCTCTCTCTGAGCTGGGTCCTATCTGGGTCCTCTCTCTCTCTCTGAGCTGGGTCCTCTCTCTCTCGCTCTCTGAGCTGGGTCCTATCTGGGTCCTCTCTCTCTCTGAGCTGGGTCCTATCTGGGTCCTCTCTCTCTCTCTGAGCTGGGTCCTCTCTCTCTCTCTCTCTGAGCTGGGTCCTATCTGGGTCCTCTCTCTCTCTGAGCTGGGTCCTATCTGGGTCCTCTCTCTCTCTCTCTGAGCTGGGTCCTATCTGGGTCCTCTCTCTCTCTCTCTGAGCTGGGTCCTCTCCATCTCTCTCTGAGCTGGGTCCTATCTGGGTCCTCTCTCTCTCTCTCTCTGAGCTGGGTCCTCTCTCTCTCTCTCTGAGCTGGGTCCTATCTGGGTCCTCTCTCTCTCTCTCTCTGAGCTGGGTCCTATCTGGGTCCTCTCTCTCTCTCTCTGAGCTGGGTCCTCTCTCTCTCTCTCTGAGCTGGGTCCTATCTGGGTCCTCTCTCTCTCTGAGCTGGGTCCTCTCTCTCTCTCTCTCTGAGCTGGGTCCTCTCTCTCTCTCTCTCTCTCTGAGCTGGGTCCTATCTGGGTCCTCTCTCTCTCTGAGCTGGGTCCTCTCTCTCTCTCTCTCTCTGAGCTGGGTCCTATCTGGGTCCTCTCTCTCTATGAGCTGGGTCCTATCTGGGTCCTCTCTCTCTCAGAGCTGGGTCCTATCTGGGTCCTCTCTCTCTCTCTCTGAGCTGGGTCCTATCTGGGTCCTCTCTCTCTCTCTCTGAGCTGGGTCGTATCTGGGTCCTCTCTCTCTCTGAGCTGGGTCCTATCTGGATCCTCTCTCTCTCTGAGCTGGGTCCTATCTGGGTCCTCTCTCTCTCTGAGCTGGGTCCTATCTGGGTCCTTAATGATCTGTCTCTTTTCTTCATTGTTTCCTATTCACTGAATACTTCTGTCAGTTGGGTCTAATATGGGATGATCTGGGTGTGTGTGTCCCATCAGGAACAGGTTTCTTTATATACAGTTGAAGTCAGAAGTTTTATACAGTTGGAGTCATGAACTCTTTTTTTCAACCACTCCACAAATGTCTTGTTAACAAACTATAGTTTTGGCAAGTTGGTTATGACATCTACTTTGTGTATGACACTACAGACAGATTATTTCACTGTATCACAATTCCAGTGGGTCAGAGGTTTACATACACTAAGTTGCCTGTGCCTTTTAAACAGCTTGGACAATTCCAGAAAATAATGTAATGGCTTTAGAAGCTTCTGATAGGCTAATTGACATCATTGGAGTCATTTGGAGGTGTATCTGTGGATGTATTTCAAGGCCTACCTTCAAACTCAGTGCCTCTTTGCTTGACATCATGGAAAAATCTAAAGAAATCAGCCAAGACCTCAGAAAAAAATTGTAGACCTCCACAAGTCTGGTTCATCCTTGGGAGCAATTTCCAAACGCCTGAAGGTACCACATTCATCTGTACAAACATCTGTACAAACAACAGTACGCAAGTATAAACACCATGGGACCACGCAGCCATCATGCCACTCAGGAAGGAGATGCGTTCTGTCTCCTAGAGATGAACGTTCTTTGGTGCGAAAAGTAGAAATCAATCCCAGAACAACAGCAAAGGACCTTGTGAAGATGCTGGAGGAAACAGGTACAAAAGTATCTATATCCACAGTAAAACGAGTCCTATATCGACATAACCTGAAAGGCCGCTCAGCAAGGAAGAAGCCACTGCTCCAAAACCGCCATAAAAAAGCCAGACTACGTTTTGCAACTGCACATGGGGACAAAGATCGTACTTTTTGAAGAAATGTCCTCTGGTCTGATGAAACAAAAATAGAACTGTTTGGCAATAACGACCATCGTTATGATTGGAGGAAAAAGGGGGAGGCTTACAAGCTGAAGAATACCATCCCAACCGTGAAGCACGGGGGTGGCAGCATCATGTTGTGGGGGTGCTTTGCTGCAGGAGGGACTGGTGCACTTCACAAAATAGATGGCATCATGAGGACGTAAAATTATGTGGATATATTGAAGCAACATCTCAAGACATCAGTCAGGAAGTTAAAGCTTGGTCAATGACCCCAAGCATACTTCCAAAGTTGTGGCAAAATAAGTCAAGGTATTGGAGTGGCCATCACAAAGCCCTGACCTCAATCCTATAGAAAATATGTTGGAAGAACTGAAAAGGCGTGTACGAGCAAGGAGGCCTACAAACCTGACTCAGTTACACCAGCTCTGTCAAGAGGAATGGGCCAAAATTTACCCAACTTATTGTGGCAAGCTTGTGGAAGGCTACCCAAAACGTTTGACCCAAGTTAAATAATTTAAAGGCAATGCTACCAAATACTAATTGAGAGTATATAAACGTTTGACCCACTGGGAATGTGATGAAAGAAATAAAAGCTGAAATAAATCATTCTCTCTACTATTATTCTGACATTTCACATCCTTAAAATAATGTGGTGATCCTAACTGAACAAGACAGGGAATTTTTACTTGGATTAAATGTCAGAAATGTTGATCAACTGAGTTTAAATGTATTTGGTTAAGGTGTATGTACACTTCCGACTTTAACTGTATCTCCCTCAGTGAATACATCTAATGGGATAGGCGTTTTCAATCCCACAATGCCTTGATTGTGTTTTTGTGTGTGTGTTTAGTGTGTGTATGTGTGTGTGCGCACAAGTCACTCAGATCAAAGTCTACTCTGAGTTTATACAGCCCACTTTTCTTTCTTTCTCTCTCTCTCTCTAAGACCCACACTCACACACTGATCAAAGTCCCCTGGTATCAGCGTTTCCAGCCACCATTAACCCTCTCTACTCTGTTGTCTAAGTCCTTCGGGGTAATGTTTACCCAAACACCTCACCTACAGTAGGTAGAAAACATCTCAGCTGACATATTTCTGGCTCTAATGGAAACATTTTCCTCTCAGCAAACACTGGCTGTATAGGGAATCATTTTCCCCTCAGCAAACACTGGCTGTATAGGGAATCATTTTCCCCTCAGCAAACACTGGCTGTATAGGGAATCATTTTCCCCTCAGCAAACACTGGCTGTATAGGGAATCATTTTCCCCTCAGCAAACACTGGCTGTATAGGGAATCATTTTCCCCTCAGCAAACACTGGCTGTATAGGGAATCATTTTCCCCTCAGCAAACACTGGCTGTATAGGGAATCATTTTCCCCTCAGCAAACACTGGCTGTATAGGGAATCATTTTCCCCTCAGCAAACACTGGCTGTATAGGGAATCATTTTCCCCTTAGCAAACACTGGCTGTATAGGGAATCATTTTCCCCTCAGCAAACACTGGCTGTATAGGGAATCATTTTCCCCTCAGCAAACACTGGCTGTATAGGGAATCATTTTCCCCTCAGCATACACTGGCTGTATAGGGAATCATTTTCCCCTCAGCATACACTGGCTGTATAGGGAATCATTTTCCCCTCAGCAAACACTGGCTGTATAGGGAATCATTTTCCCCTCAGCATACACTGGCTGTATAGGGAATAATTTTCCCCTCAGCAAACACTGGCTGTATAGGGAATCATTTTCCCCTCAGCAAACACTGGCTGTATAGGGAATCATTTTCCCCTCAGCAAACACTGGCTGTATAGGGAATCATTTTCCCCTCAGAAAACACTGGCTGTATAGGGAATCATTTTCCCCTCAGCATACACTGGCTGTATAGGGAATCATTTTCCCCTCCCCTATACTGGCTGTATAGGGAATCATTTTCCCCTCCCCTATACTGGCTGTATAGGGAATCATTTTCCCCTCCCCTATACTGGCTGTATAGGGAATCATTTTCCCCTCAGAAAACACTGGCTGTATAGGGAATCATTTTCCCCTCAGAAAACACTGGCTGTATAGGGAATCATTTTCCAGTGATGTAGCAGCCTATTTTGGGCAGTAGTTTTATCACCCAGACCCATTGTATAATTTAAAATAGTAGCTGGGGGCCTCTGTATGGTCATGGAGAATGCAGCGAGTTCCAAGTGTAACAGAGGAAATGTAAGATTTGTATCTGCATATAGACACTTCCACTCTACTGAAGTTGAGTCATCTTTTAAGTCATTTTTTATTTGTGAACTTTCTCTCTCTCAATTCAAGAGGCTTTATTGTCATGAAACATATGTTTACATTGCCAAAGCACGTGAAATAAACAATAAACTAAAGTGAAACAAACAGTAAAAGGTGGACAGTGAACATTGCACTCACAGAAGTTCCAAAAGAATAATACAGTCATATTATTTATATATATATATATATATGTATGTATGTATGTATGTATGTATGTATGTATGTATGTATGTATGTATGTATGTATGTATGTATGTATGTATGTATGTATGTGTATGTATGTATGTATGTATGTATGTATGTATGTATGTATGTATGTATGTGTGTGTGTGTGTGTGTGTGTGTGTGTGTGTGTGTGTGTGTGTGTGTGTGTGTGTGTGTGTGTGTGTGTGTGTGTGTGTGTGTGTGTGTGTGTGTGTGTGTGTGTGTGTATGTATGTATGTATATATATATGTATATGTGTATGTATATATATATATATATGTATATATATAGTAAATATAGTAAATATATATATAGTAAATATAGTAAATATATATATAGGAAATATGTCTCTCTAATATGGTCATACATTGGGCAGGAGGTTAGGAAGTGCAGCTCAGTTTCCACCTCATTTTGTGGGCAGTGAGCACATAGCCTGTCTTCTCTTGAGAGCCACGTCTGTCTACGGCGGCCATTCTCAATAGCAAGGATATGCTCACTGAGTCTGTACATAGTCAAAGCTTTCCTTAATTTTGTGTCAGTCACAGTGGTCAGGTATTCTGCCACTGTGTACTCTCTGTTTAGGGCCAAATAGCATTCTAGTTTGCTCTGTTTTTGTGTTAATTCTTTCCAATGTGTCAAGTAATTATCTTTTTGTTTTCTCATGATTTGGTTGGGTCTAATTGTGCTGCTGTCCTGGGGCTCTGTAGGGTGTGTTTGTGAACAAAGCCCCAGGACCAGCTTGCTTAGGGGACTCTTCTCCAGGTTCATCTCTCTGTAGGTGATGGCTTTGTTATGGAAGGTTTGGGAATCGCTTCCTTTTAGGTGGTTGTAGAATTTAACGGCTCTTTTCTGGATTTTGATAATTAGTGGGTATCGGCCTAATTCTGCTCTGCATGCTTTAATTTGGTGTTCTACGTTGTACACGGAGGATATTTTTGCCGAATTCTGCATGCAGAGTCTCAATTTGGTGTTTGTCACATTTTGTGAATTCTTGGTTGGCTCTATGACTGAATTCTTGGTTGGCTCTATGACTGAATTCTTGGTTGGCTCTGACTGATTCAAGTATTTTTAACTAGATCCTAATTGGTATGTCGAATGTTATGTTCCTTTTGATGGCCTAGAAGGCAGGCCTCTGTGGGGCAGGAAGGCAGGCCTCCTGCCTTGTCTCTCAGATCGTTCACAGCTTTGTGGAAGTTACCTGTGGCGCTGATGTTTAGGCCAAGGTATGTATAGTTTTTTGTGCGCTCTAGGGCAATGGTATCTAGATGGAATTTGTATTTGTGGTCCTGGCGACTGGACCTTTTTTGGAACACCATTATTTTGGTCTTACTGAGATTTACTGTCAGGGCCCAGGTCTGACAGAATCTGTGCAGAATATCTAGGTGCTGCTGTAGGCCCTCCTTGGTTGGCGACAGAAGCACCAGATCATCAGCAAACAGACATTTGACTTCAGATTCTAGTAGTGTTAGGCTGGTTGATATGTATGCTCTGTCCGTCTGTCCGTCCGTCCGTCCGTCCGTCCTTTTCACTGGCCACTTCCTTTGTCAGCGAATAGGGAGTGCTTACATGCAGGTGTACATACACCACACACATAAGGCCAGATCTCCCTCATTCCTCTGTTTAGGTTAACCTCTTTTTCTAAACACATTCTCTACAGATCCTAGCATAAACATAACATTATCTTCATCTACTCTGAGTCCAATACGTATCCATAACAACTAGAATGCCTTGCAGACTCTGTCTGTATCCAGCGTCTTGTGTGACTGACTGGAGGGCTTTTCCAGGCTATATGCTTGCTACCACATGCCATGCCCTGACTCATGCTGCGTGGGTCAGGACCCCTGCTGTAATGTAATGACTTAATAATAGTGTTGTGTGTGTGTGTGTGTGTGTGTGAGACAGCAGTTGCCCCTCACTCACTGTAGTAGCCTAGGGAATGGTCTGGACTAGCGAGTCCCCGGCAACCAGCCATTGTTACATTGGTTGCCTAGCAGGAAACCTGTTGTTGAGTGGCATGTTCCCACGATTCACACACTAACCCCCTCGTTACCCTTCATCCCTCTCTCGTCTCGCCGCTCTTCTCTCTCTCCTCACCCCCCCGTTTTCCAGTCCTCTATGTTGTCCTTATTGTGGACCAGAACAGAGAGAGAGAGGCTGAGAGAGAGAGGCTGAGAGAGAGAGGCTGGGAGAGAGAGGCTGAGAGAGAGAGAGAGAGAGAGAGAGAGAGAGAGAGAGAGAGAGAGAGAGAGAGAGAGAGAGAGAGAGAGAGAGAGAGAGAGAGAGAGAGAGAGAGAGAGAGAGAGAGAGAGAGAGAGAGAGAGAGAGAGAGAGAGAGAGACTTATTTACATATAGAACAGTCCATATTGAGCACAGGAAGCCCTCATTCATGCTTGTCTCTACCTGTGTGTGTCAGCCTCAACCACACACAGAGAGAGCTTGAGGGTCTGTGCATCCCTTTCCACACATGAAATCATGGTGCACACATGATGCCTGTGTGTGTTCCAACAGGAATTTATTTAACCTTGTTTTAACTAGGCAAGTCGGTAAAGAAGAAAATCTTATTTACAATGACGGCCAGGACACGGCCAAACCCACACGACCCTGGACCAATGGTGTTCCGCCCTATGGGACTCCCAATTACAGCCGGATGTGATGCAACCTGGATTCAAACCAGGGACTGTAGTGACGCCTCTTGCACATCTGCGATACTCGGGAGCCCTGTGTGTGTGTGTGTTGGTGCCTTTACTAATAAACGAGAGTGTGTATTAATCGTCCTGATACCTCAGATGGCATGTTTTATGGTGGGAACGCTGCTCGACGTGTGTGTGTCCAACTGCCAAGACCAGCAGTGAACAGATGTCATTCCCACATGTCTCCCTTCGACTCAGACAGCCACACAAACATTCAGTCACTCAGAGACACACACCGGTCTTCTCTCCTGTCCTCCAGTGTGTCATGACTCAGTACAGGTTCTCCTGAGGGCAACCAGGGAACCAACCCTGTGTATCTCCCTCAGTCCCTGAACACGAGTTAACACACCATCACAGTTTACATTCACTGTGACCTGGATAGATAAGAGTGTATTTGTGGTCACATCGACCACCTGGGACCGTGGAGAATGTCCTAAATGATAGTTGTGGTGCTATTGAGCCTCCGACAGGGAAATGACCACAGGACCACAGGACACGGACCACAGGACACGGACCACAGGACACGGACCACAGGACACGGACCACAGGACCACAGGAACACAGGACACAGGAACACAGGACACGGACCACAGGACACGGACCACAGGATACAGACCACAGGACCACAGGACACGGACCACAGGACCACAGGACACGGACCACAGGACACAGACCACAGGACACGGACCACAGGACACAGACCACAGGACACAGACCACAGGACACGGACCACAGGACCACAGGACACGGACCACAGGACACGGACCACAGGATACAGACCACAGGACCACAGGACACGGACCACAGGACCACAGGACACGGACCACAGGACACGGACCACAGGACCACAGGACACGGACCACAGGACCACAGGACACGGACCACAGGACACAGACCACAGGACCACAGGACACGGACCACAGGACCACAGGACACTGACCACAGGACACGGACCACAGGACACGGACCACAGGACACGGACCACAGGACACAGGATACGGACCACAGGACACGGACCACAGGACACGGACCACAGGACACGGACCACAGGACCACAGGACACGGACCACAGGACCACAGGACACGGACCACAGGACACGGACCACAGGACCACAGGACACAGGACCACAGGACACGGAACACAGGACACAGGACACGGACCACAGGACACGGACCACAGGACCACAGGACACGGACCACAGGACCACAGGACACGGACCACAGGACCACAGGACACGGACCACAGGACACGGACCACAGGACCACAGGACACGGACCACAGGACACGGACCACAGGACACGGACCACAGGACACGGACCACAGGACCACAGGACACGGACCACAGGACACGGACCACAGGACACGGACCACAGGACACGGACCACAGGACCACAGGACACGGACCACAGGACACGGACCACAGGACACGGACCACAGGACCACAGGACACGGACCACAGGACACGGACCACAGGACACGGACCACAGGACACGGACCACAGGACACGGACCACAGGACCACAGGACACGGACCACAGGACACGGACCACAGGACACGGACCACAGGACACGGACCACAGGACCACAGGACACGGACCACAGGACCACAGGACACGGACCACAGGACCACAGGACACGGACCACAGGACCACAGGACACGGACCACAGGACACGGACCACAGGACACGGACCACAGGACCACAGGACACGGACCACAGGATACAGACCACAGGACCACAGGACACGGACCACAGGACACTGACCACAGGACACGGACCACAGGACACGGACCACAGGACCACAGGACCACAGGACACGGACCACAGGACCACAGGACACGGACCACAGACTACAGGACACGGACCACAGGACACAGACCACAGGACACGGACCACAGGACCACAGGACACGGACAACAGGACACGGACCACAGGACACGGACCACAGGACACGGACCACAGGACCACAGGACACGGACCACAGGACACATACCACAGGACCACAGGACCACAGGACACTGACCACATGACACGGACCACAGGACACGGACCACAGGGCCACAGGACACGGACCACAGGACACAGTATGTGGTTTAGCAGCTGACCAAGATGGCTTTAGTACAGGTGACCTCACCAGGGTGATAACGGTAGAGACGACCCCTACGTAGCAGGTGACCTCACCAGGGTGATAACGGTAGAGACTAACCCTACGTAGCAGGTGACCACACCAGGGTGATAACGGTAGAGACTAACTCTACGTAGCAGATGACCTCACCAGGGTGACAACGGTAGAGACGACCCCTGTTACAGGTGACCTCACCAGGGTGATAACGGTAGAGACGACCCCTACGTAACAGGTGACCTCACCAGGGTGACAACGGTAGAGACGACCACTGTTACAGGTGACCTCACCAGGGTGATAACGGTAGAGACGACCCCTACGTAACAGGTGACCTCACCAGGGTGATAACGGTAGAGACGACCCTTACATTCTGTATTTGAACACCATTTTTTAGAGAGGCGTTAAAACTGTGCAGGGGAAATAGTCTATTAATTACACCGTTTTTACCAACTATTGAGTTACATTAATTGTGAACGATTATTCAGGCTATATGAGCAGATTTATAGAATGTTGAGACATGAAATTGCTGTCCTGGACAGTTAGGGGCTGACACTGTGTTTTTGGGGGAGGGGGGTGATTCCCGGATTAAGCTGGAACAGAACTGGAATGGGAAACAGAATAATGGAATGATGGAAGTCTGATTCATGGAGCTCTTTGTTCAGATTCTCCACACAGACTCCATTTACTCTGCCTGGTCTGACCTGTGGTGGGTTCTGGGTCAGTATCTCTGAGTCTGTTGGTGCAACCCAAAGTGCACCCTTTTCCCTACATACAGCACTACGTTTCACCATAGTCCTTTGAAGCCTGGTTAAAGTCAATGCAGGGAATATGGTGCACTTTGTGCCGCAGGCTCTGAGTCAACTGGTCCTGGCTGGCTGTGAAGGGGTGAGACAGAGACTGGTCCTGGCTGGCTGTGAAGGGGTGAGACAGAGACTGGTCCTGGCTGGCTGTGAAGGGTGAGATAGAGACTGGTCCTGGCTGGCTGTGAAGGGGTGAGACAGAGACTGGTCCTGGCTGGCTGTGAAGGGGTGAGACAGAGACTGGTCCTGGCTGGCTGTGAAGGGGTGAGACAGAGACTGGTCCTGGCTGGCTGTGAAGGGGTGAGACAGAGACTGGTCCTGGCTGGCTGTGAAGGGGTGAGACAGAGACTGGTCCTGGCTGGCTGTGAAGGGTGAGATAGAGACTGGTCCTGGCTGGCTGTGAAGGGGTGAGACAGAGACTGGTCCTGGCTGGCTGTGAAGGGGTGAGACAGAGACTGGTCCTGGCTGGCTGTGAAGGGGTGAGACAGAGACTGGTCCTGGCTGGCTGTGAAGGGGTGAGACAGAGACTGGTCCTGGCTGGCTGTGAAGGGTGAGATAGAGACTGGTCCTGGCTGGCTGTGAAGGGGTGAGACAGAGACTGGTCCTGGCTGGCTGTGAAGGGGTGAGACAGAGACTGGTCCTGGCTGGCTGTGAAGGGGTGAGACAGAGACTGGTCCTGGCTGGCTGTGAAGGGTTGAGACAGAGACTGGTCCTGGCTGGCTGTGAAGGGTTGAGACAGAGAATGGTCCTGGCTGGCTGTGAAGGGGTGAGACAGAGACTGGTCCTGGCTGGCTGTGAAGGGTTGAGACAGAGACTGGTCCTGGCTGGCTGTGAAGGGGTGAGACAGAGACTGGTCCTGGCTGACTGTGAAGGGGTGAGACAGAGACTGGTCCTGGCTGGCTGTGAAGGGTTGAGACAGAGACTGGTCCTGGCTGGCTGTGAAGGGGTGAGACAGAGACTGGTCCTGGCTGGCTGTGAAGGGTTGAGACAGAGACTGGTCCTGGCTGGCTGTGAAGGGTGAGATAGAGACTGGTCCTGGCTGGCTGTGAAGGGTGAGATAGAGACTGGTCCTGGCTGGCTGTGAAGGGGTGAGACAGAGACTGGTCCTGGCTGGCTGTGAAGGGGTGAGACAGAGACTGGTCCTGGCTGGCTGTGAAGGGGTGAGACAGAGACTGGTCCTGGCTGGCTGTGCATGGTGAAGGGGTGAGACAGAGACTGGTCCTGGCTGACTGTGAAGGGGTGAGACAGAGACTGGTCCTGGCTGGCTGTGAAGGGGTGAGACAGAGACTGGTCCTGGCTGGCTGTGAAGGGGTGAGACAGAGACTGGTCCTGGCTGGCTGTGAAGGGGTGAGACAGAGACTGGTCCTGGCTGGCTGTGCATGGTGAAGGGGTGAGACAGAGACTGGTCCTGGCTGACTGTGAAGGGGTGAGACAGAGACTGGTCCTGGCTGGCTGTGAAGGGGTGAGACAGAGACTGGTCCTGGCTGGCTGTGAAGGGTGAAGGGGTGAGACGGAGACTGGTCCTGGCTGACTGTGCAGGATGAAGGGGTGAGACGGAGACTAGTCCTGGCTGACTGTGCAGGGTGAAGGGGTGAGACGGAGACTGGTCCTGGCTGGCTGTGCAGGGTGAAGGGGTGAGACAGACTGGTCCTGGCTGGCTGTGCAGGGTGAAGGGGTGAGAGAGACTGGTCCTGGCTGGCTGTGCAGGGTGAAGGGGTGTGAGAGAGACTGGTCCTGGCTGGCTGTGCAGGGTGAAGGGGTGAGACAGAGACTGGTCCTGGCTGGCTGTGCAGGATGGGGATGAGACAGAGACGAGTCCTGGCTGGCTGTGAAGGGGTGAGACAGACTGGTCCTGGCTGGCTGTGAAGGGGTGAGACAGACTGGTCATGGCTGGCTGTGCAGGGGTGAGACAGAGACTGGTCCTGGCTGGCTGGGCACGGTGAAGGGGTGAGACAGACTGGTCCTGGCTGACTGTGAAGGGGTGAGACAGAGACTGGTCCTGGCTGGCTGTGCATGGTGAAGGGGTCAGACAGAGACTGGTCCTGGCTGACTGTGAAGGGGCGAGACAGAGACTGGTCCTGGCTGGCTGTGAAGGGGTGAGACAGAGACTGGTCCTGGCTGACTGTGAAGGGGCGAGACTGGTCCTGGCTGGCTGTGCATGGTGAAGGGGTCAGATAGAGACTGGTCCTGGCTGACTGTGAAGGGGCGAGACAGAGACTGTATCCCTCTATCCCATCTCCCTCCCGTTATGTTTCAGTCTCATCCCACACAGGCTTTTTCTCTCCATCCGTCAATCTAGCTCACTCTTTCTCTATGAATCACTATATTCAACCTTTTTTCCGGCTCTTTCATTCATTCTTTCTTCCTTTCTCTAAATCTGTCTTTTCTTTCCCTCCTGTGGGCAGGTGAGGTGGAAGGTAGAGTTACCTGGTGAAACCTGACCTGTGTCCCTCCTCCCATTCACCAGAGACACAAACCAAAAGCTACTCTGTTCCTTTCCTGTGAATTAGCCTCTGTCCCTGTTCAACTGAATCAAAACACCTCTGTTCTCCCTCTCTCTCTCTCACGGACAAGGACTGGGAGGGAGAGGGGCGTGAGATGACTGGGAGGTAGAGGGGCGTGGGAGGACTGGGAGGGAGAGGGGTGGGAGATGACTGGGAGGGAGAGGGGCGTGAGATGACTGGGAGGTAGAGGGGTGGGAGATGACTGGGAGGGAGAGGGGCGTGATAGGGCTGGGAGGGAAGGGGGTGAGAGGGCTGGGAGGGAGAGGACTGGGAGGGAAGGAGGGAGATGGGGATGAGAGAGGACTGCGAGGGAAGGAGGGAGAGGGGGATGAGAGAGGGATAACAACATGCACATTTCTCCCTTAGTGGACTAATAAAGCTGTTTTCTTCCTCTCTGTGTATAGTGTGGGGTGTATTGACTTCCTCTCTGTGGATAGTGTGGGGTGTATTGACTTCCTCTCTGTGGATAGTGTGGGGTGTATTGACTTCCTCTCTGTGTATAGTGTGGGGTGTATTGACTTCCTGTCTGTGGATAGTGTGGGGTGTATTGACTTCCTCTCTGTGTATAGTGTGGGGTGTATTGACTTTCTCTCTGTGGATAGTGTGGGGTGTATTGACTTCCTCTCTGTGGATAGTGTGGGGTGTATTGACTTCCTGTCCGTGGATAGTATGGGGTGTATTGACTTCCTCTCTGTGTATAGTGTGGGGTGTATTGACTTCCTGTCTGTGGATAGTGTGGGGTGTATTGACTTCCTCTCTGTGTATAGTGTGGGGTGTATTGACTTCCTGTCCGTGGATAGTATGGGGTGTATTGACTTCCTCTCTGTGTATAGTGTGGGGTGTATTGACTTCCTGTCTGTGGATAGTATGGGGTGTATTGACTTCCTCTCTGTGTATAGTGTGGGGTGTATTGACTTCCTCTCTGTGGATAGTGTGGGGTGTATTGACTTCCTGTCCGTGGATAGTATGGGGTGTATTGACTTCCTCTCTGTGGATAGTGTGGGGTGTATTGACTTCCTGTCCGTGGATAGTGTGGGGTGTATTGACTTCCTCTCTGTGTATAGTGTGGGGTGTATTGACTTCCTCGCTGTGTATTGTGTGTTTCAACAACCATGACTGACTGTTGGTCATCTTATTCTAAGTGAATTGAATCAGAAACAAAGGACAATGAGAGGGGTGTCATCAGTCCACTACTTTGTTATTAGCTTTGCGATGCTGTGAGGCTGTTTGTGATGCTGTGAGGTGGTTGTTGTCTGATGCTGTGAGGTGGTTGTTGTTTGCGATGCTGTGAGGTGGTGGTTGTTTGCGATGCTGTGAGGTGGTTGTTGTTTGCGATGCTGTGAGGTGGTTGTTGTTTGCGATGCTGTGAGGTGGTTGTTGTCTGATGCTGTGAGGTGGTTGTTGTTTGTGATGCTGTGAGGTGGTTGTCTGATGCTGTGAGGTGGCTGTTGTTTGTGATGCTGTGAGGTGGTTGTTGTCTGATGCTGTGAGGTGGTTGTTGTTTGCGATGCTGTGAGGTGGTTGTTGTCTGATGCTGTGAGGTGGTTGTTGTTTGTGATGCTGTGAGGTGGTTGTCTGATGCTGTGAGGTGGCTGTTTGTGATGCTGTGAGGTGGTTATTGTCTGATGCTGTGAGGTGGTTGTTGTTTGCGATGCTGTGAGGTGGTTGTTGTCTGATGCTGTGAGGTGGTTGTTGTCTGATGCTGTGAGGTTGTTGTTTGCGATGCTGTGAGGTGGTTGTTTGCGATGCTGTGTGGTGGTTGTTGTTTGCGATGCTGTGTGGTCGTTGTTGTGTGCGATGCTGTGAGGTGGTTGTTGTTTGCGATGCTGTGTGTGGTTGTTGTTGTTTGTGATGCTGTGTGTGGTCGTTGTTGTTTGCGATGCGATGCTGTGAGGTGGTTGTGGTCTGATGCTTTGAAGTGGTTGTTGTTTGCGAGGCTGTGTGGTCGTTGTTGTTTGCGATGCTGTGTGGTCGTTGTTGTTTGCGATGCTGTGTGGTCGTTGTTGTTTGCGATGTTGTGAGGTCATGGTGTGATGCTGTGAGGTCGTGGTGTGATGCTGTGAGGTCGTGGTGTGATGCTGTGAGGTCGTGGTGTGATGCTGTGAGGTCGTGGTGTGATGATGTGAGGTCGTGGTGTGATGCTGTGAGTTCGTGGTGTGATGCTGTGAGGTCGTGGTGTGGTTCTGTGAGGGTGTGGTGCTGTGAGGTCGTGGTGTGGTGCTGTGAGGTCGTGGTGTGGTGCTGTGAGGTCGTGGTGTGGTGCTGGGAGGTCGTGGTGTGGTGCTGTGAGGTCGTGGTGTGGTGCTGTGAGGTCGTGGTGTGATGCTGTGAGGTCGTGGTGTGATGCTGTGAGGTCGTGGTGTGGTGCTGTGAGGTCGTGGTGTGATGCTGTGAGGTCGTGGTGTGGTTCTGTGAGGTCGTGGTGTGTTGCTGTGAGGTCGTGGTGTGATGCTGTGGTGTAGTGCTGTGAGGTCATGGTGTGGTGCTGTGAGGTCGTGGTGTGATGCTGTGAGGGTGTGGTGCTGTGAGGTCGTGGTGTGATGCTGTGAGGTCGTGGTGTGATGCTGTGAGGTCGTGGTGTGATGCTGTGAGGTCGTGGTGTGATGCTGTGAGGGTGTGATGCTGTGAGGTCGTGGTGTGATGCTGTGAGGTCGTGGTGTGATGCTGTGAGGTCGTGGTGTGATGCTGTGAGGTCGTGGTGTGATGCTGTGAGGTCGTGGTGTGATGCTGTGAGGTCGTGGTGTGAGTGTTGTGGTGGTGTTTTGCTGTGAGGTCGTGGTGTGATGCTGTGAGTGTCGTGGTGTGGTGCTGTGAGTGTTGTGGTGGTGTTTTGCTGTGAGGTCGTGGTGTGATGCTGTGAGGGTGTGGTGCTGTGAGGTCGTGGTGTGATGCTGTGAGGGTGTGGTGCTGTGAGGTCGTGGTGTGATGCTGTGAGGTCGTGGTGTGATGCTGTGAGGTCGTGGTGTGATGCTGTGAGGTCGTGGTGTGGTTCTGTGAGGTCGTGGTGTGGTGCTGTGAGGTCGTGGTGTGATGCTGTGAGGGTGTGGTGCTGTGAGGTCGTGGTGTGATGCTGTGAGGTCGTGGTGTGATGCTGTGAGGTCGTGGTGTGATGCTGTGAGGTCGTGGTGTGGTGCTGTGAGGTCGTGGTGTGATGCTGTGAGGTCGTGGTGTGATGCTGTGAGGTCGTGGTGTGATGCTGTGAGGTCGTGGTGTGGTGCTGTGAGGTCGTGGTGTGGTGCTGTGAGGTCGTGGTGTGATGCTGTGAGGTCGTGGTGTGATGCTGTGAGGTCGTGGTGTGATGCTGGGAGGTTCTATCTCAGTACTACCCCAGCTTGTCCTCTGGGTTGTATCCTATGCCGCTCTGAAAGAAAAGATTGTCTGCTTAATGACTGAAATATTAGTTTCCTGAAACAGGGTGTGTTGATACGATCAGCTAGCGGAAAGGCAAACTGAAGTTGTTTTTTTCCTGCAAGACTGCAGTGATATTATGAACCTCCATGTCGACCACATGACTTTCTATGTTGTTATGGTGCTAAATTACTCATTAATATGTTAGAGGAAAAGTGTTGAAAAGTGTTGAAAAGTGTTGTAAAATGATGCTGTTTGCCTGGCCTTACAGGAATGAGCGTGCTCGCTGGATCAGTGCTCTGGGCCAGAGCAGCAATGACGAGAAGAACCAAGACCGAACCAGTGAGTTCAGCACCACACACACACCTTCACTCAGACAGCACTATCAAACATGGCTGGTCAGTGGAACTCACATGTACACACACACAGCACCACCTGGTGGTGGAGTAGTAGAACTGTCTCCCAATCACTGTGTCAAATCAAAGTTTATTTGTCACGTGCGCCGAACACAACAGGTGTACACCTCACAGTGAAATGCTTACTTACAGGCCCTAACCAACAGTGCAATCTTTATGTAAAAAAAAATGGTATTAGGTGAACAATAGATAAGTAAAGAAATAAAAACACCTGTGAAAAATAACAGTAGCGAGGCTATATACAGGCACCGGTTAGTCGGCCCAATTGAGGTAATATGTACATGTAGGTATAGTTAAAGTGACTATGCATATATGATGAACAGAGAGTAGCAGTAGCGTAAAAAGAGGGATTGGTGGGTGGTGGGACACAATGCAGATAGCACGGTTAGCTAATGTGGTGGAGCACTGGTTAGTCGGGCCAATTGAAGTAGTATGTACATGTAGCTATATACAGACACCTGTTAGTCAGGCTTATTGAGGTAGTATGTACATGTAGCTATATACAGACACCTGTTAGTCCGGCTTATTGAGGTAGTATGTACATGTAGCTATATAGAGACACCTGTTAGTCCGGCTTATTGAGGTAGTATGTACATGTAGCTATATACAGACACCTGTTAGTCCGGCTTATTGAGGTAGTATGTACATGTAGCTATATACAGACACCTGTTAGTCCGGCTTATTGAGGTAGTATGTACATGTAGATATGGTTAAAGTGACTATGCATATATGATGAACAGAGAGTAGCAGTAGCGTAAAAAGAGGGATTGGTGGGTGGTGGGACACAATGCAGATAGCACGGTTAGCTAATGTGCGGGAGCACTGGTTGGTCGGGCCAATTGAAGTAGTATGTACATGTAGCTATATACAGACACCTGTTAGTCCGGCTTATTGAGGTAGTATGTACATGTAGCTATATACAGACACCTGTTAGTCCGGCTTATTGAGGTAGTATGTACATGTAGCTATATACAGACACCTGTTAGTCCGGCTTATTGAGGTAGTATGTACATGTAGCTATATACAGACACCTGTTAGTCCGGCTTATTGAGGTAGTATGTACATGTAGATATATAGAGACACCTGTTAGTCCGGCTTATTGAGGTAGTATGTACATGTAGCTATATACAGACACCTGTTAGTCCGGCTTATTGAGGTAGTATGTACATGTAGCTATATACAGACACCTGTTAGTCCGGCTTATTGAGGTAGTATGTACATGTAGCTATATACAGACACCTGTTAGTCCGGCTTATTGAGGTAGTATGTACATGTAGCTATATACAGACACCTGTTAGTACGGCTGATTGAGGTAGTATGTACATGTAGCTATATACAGACACCTGTTAGTCCGGCTGATTGAGGTAGTATGTACATGTAGCTATATACAGACACCTGTTAGTCCGGCTTATTGAGGTAGTATGTACATGTAGCTATATACAGACACCTGTTAGTCCGGCTTATTGAGGTAGTATGTACATGTAGCTATATACAGACACCTGTTAGTACGGCTTATTGAGGTAGTATGTACATGTAGCTATATACAGACACCTGTTAGTCCGGCTTATTGAGGTAGTATGTACATGTAGCTATATACAGACACCTGTTAGTCCGGCTTATTGAGGTAGTATGTACATGTAGCTATATACAGACACCTGTTAGTCCGGCTTATTGAGGTAGTATGTACATGTAGCTATATACAGACACCTGTTAGTCCGGCTTATTGAGGTAATATGTACATGTAGCTATATACAGACACCTGTTAGTCCGGCTTATTGAGGTAGTATGTACATGTAGCTATATACAGACACCTGTTAGTCCGGCTTATTGAGGTAGTATGTACATGTAGCTATATACAGACACCTGTTAGTCCGGCTTATTGAGGTAGTATGTACATGTAGCTATATACAGACACCTGTTAGTCCGGCTTATTGAGGTAGTATGTACATGTAGCTATATACAGACACCTGTTAGTACGGCTGATTGAGGTAGTATGTACATGTAGCTATATACAGACACCTGTTAGTCCGGCTTATTGAGGTAGTATGTACATGTAGCTATATACAGACACCTGTTAGTCCGGCTTATTGAGGTAGTATGTACATGTAGCTATATACAGACACCTGTTAGTCCGGCTTATTGAGGTAGTATGTACATGTAGCTATATACAGACACCTGTTAGTCCGGCTTATTGAGGTAGTATGTACATGTAGCTATATACAGACACCTGTTAGTCCGGCTTATTGAGGTAGTATGTACATGTAGCTATATACAGACACCTGTTAGTCCGGCTTATTGAGGTAGTATGTACATGTAGCTATATACAGACACCTGTTAGTCCGGCTTATTGAGGTAGTATGTACATGTAGCTATATACAGACACCTGTTAGTCCGGCTGATTGAGGTAGTATGTACATGTAGCTATATACAGACACCTGTTAGTCCGGCTTATTGAGGTAGTATGTACATGTAGCTATATACAGACACCTGTTAGTCCGGCTTATTGAGGTAGTATGTATATGTAGCTATATACAGACACCTGTTAGTACGGCTTATTGAGGTAGTATGTACATGTAGCTATATACAGACACCTGTTAGTACGGCTTATTGAGGTAGTATGTACATGTAGCTATATACAGACACCTGTTAGTCCGGCTTATTGAGGTAGTATGTACATGTAGCTATATACAGACACCTGTTAGTCCGGCTGATTGAGGTAGTATGTACATGTAGCTATATACAGACACCTGTTAGTCCGGCTTATTGAGGTAGTATGTACATGTAGCTATATACAGACACCTGTTAGTCAGGCTTATTGAGGTAGTATGTACATGTAGATATGGTTAAAGTGACTATGCATATATGATGAACAGAGAGTAGCAGCGTAAAAGAGGGGTTGAGGGGGCCACACAATGCAAATAGTCCAGGTAACCATTTCAGGACCTGTTCAGGAGTCTTATGGCTTGGGGGTAAAGACTGTTGAGAAGACTTTTTGTCCTATACTTGGCACTCCGGTACCGCTTGCCATGCGGTAGCAGAGAGAACAGTCTGTCTTTGAGGGGTCTGGGGGCGTCTACAGTAGGACAGGGCTATTCACATCCAAGCCTCTAGGTCTGGAGTACTGCTGCTTTTCTGTCATCTGATCATTCATTCCATGTATAAATCAGTCCTTAAAGGAATACTTCTGGATTTTGGGCTATAAGGTTCTTTATCTACTTCCCCAGAGTCAGATGAACACATTGATGCCATGTTTATGTATCTGCATCCAGTATGGAGGAAGTTACAGGTACTTTCGTGAACCAATGCTAACTAGTGTTAGCACAATGACTGGAAAGGTGCAGGAACAGCTGTTCCCAGTGTAAACTCTGTGTTGTGTCTGTATTGGCCCAGGGTTAGAGTGTAAAACTCTGTGTTGTGTCTGTATTGGCCCAGGGTTAGAGTGTAAACTCTGTGTTGTGTTTGTGTTGTCCCAGATGCCATGCAGGTGGAGGTGACGAGGACGTACACAGCCAAGCAGCCTGATGAGCTGTCACTGCAGGTGGCTGACGTGGTCCTGGTGTCACAGACTGTGGAGGATGGTACGTTACACTGTTTCTCTCTCTCGCTCTCTCTCTCGCGCTCTTTCTCTCTCTTACCCCTCTCTCTCTCTCTTACCCCTCTCTCTCTCTTACCCCTCTCTCTCTCTCTTACCCCTCTCTCTCTCTCTTACCTCTCTCTCTCTTACCTCTCTCTCTCTCACCCCTCTCTCTCTCTTACCCCTCTCTCTCTCTTACCTCTCTCTCTCTCCGTCTGTTTTTCTCCTCCTTGGGGGATCATTGAAAGAGATGTATCCGTGTAGTTTCTGACCAGAGGTGTTTGATGATGCGTATACACAGTCACACTCTTAAGGTGAAAGGTCATTTCCCATTGTGTCTCCATGGCAACCATCTCTTTTATGTGAAAGGGCATCCTAACACAGACAGAATAGAGCATCAAACAGATGTCATTTAAGAGTCCAACAGCGGGCTGAGAGCTCACTTCCTGCTTTGAAAGAGGAAACTATTTTCTCCAGCCCTGTGAAGTGATTTTCTGAAGGATAAATAAAGGAATATAGAGTGGCGTGTGTCTCTCTCTTTCAGGCTGGTATGAGGGCGAGCGACTCCGTGATGGCGAGAGGGGTTGGTTCCTGTCAGAATGTGCTGAACCAATCATGTGCCAGGCCACTATTGAGCGCAACGTGCAGAGGATGGACCGCCTCCAGGGGCTGGAAACCAATGTGTGAGCTGGAACTGCAGGCTCCACCCACTAAATACACCAGTGACCTGCCTTCAATCAGACACACCAATGAGTGAGCTGGAACTGCAGGCTCCACCCATTAAATACACCAGTAACCTGCCTTCAATCAGACACACCAATGAGTGAGCTTTATGCCAGCAACAGCCCTCCACTGAACACACCAAGTCTCCTTGGTCAACAGAGCAATGTGTGAGATCTTTCTGCCAGCGACTGAATACACCAATGAGCCACCTTCAAGCACTATCAACCAATGAGAGTGCTGACTGCCACTAAATGCACCAATATAATCTCTCTGTGGTCAACAGACACAGGTATGCCAGCTGACTGCATCTATTAGAATGGGTTTGGGGTCCAGTGATTGTTACCCATGCAGTCTAACATTCTCCATATTCTACCAATCTCTATGGTAAGGAAGTTTGACCCTATGACCTGTCAACAACACTTTGACTCCTCCCACTGATGGAAGACTGTCCAACCACTGCCCGTGTGACTGCTTTTTGGCCCCGAAGGACATCCCACTTGGACACACGTGCACACAGAACGTGCTGGGGTCAAAGTTTAAAACTGCCACGTAGATTACAACTAGTATAACATGTATTCATTTAATTTCCTTCTGAAAGACTCCCCAGGAATGAAGCTTAACTTCTGTACTACATAACCAAGATTTATATTAGTATATTTTCTGTCATGCTTTTTAAAGTGCCAGGTTGTTGTGATGGGACAGGTCAGTTTCACTTCTGCTCTGTGGTCAGGTTATAGTGTGTGATGAGACTGTTGGGGAAGAGGCTCATTGTAGACACACAAATGACACTTTAGACTTGTCTGTGTGTGGCTAGGAGGCCTTTTGTAATGTAACTGAATGTGACGACGGTCCAAAATGGCCAAATAAACGGATCATTTCTAGACTTCCCTGTGTGGCCAGTAGGAGCCAAAATGACCGGTCCAGTTTCCTGACTTCCCTCTGGTTAGAAGGTTACAGTAGAGTGAGGCTGAATGTAAGGAGCCAAAATGGCAGAATGACCGGTCCAGTTTCCTGACTTCCCTCTGGTTAGAAGGTTACAGTAGAGTGAGGCTGAATGTAAAGGAGCCAAAATGGCAGAATGACCGGTCCAGTTTCCTGACTTCCCTCTGGTTAGAAGGTTACAGTAGAGTGAGGCTGAATGTAAGGAGCCAAAATGGCAGAATGACCGGTCCAGTTTCCTGACTTCCCTCTGGTTAGGTTACAGTAGAGTGAGGCTGAATGTAAAGGAGCCAAAATGGCAGAATGACCGGTCCAGTTTCCTGACTTCCCTCTGGTTAGAAGGTTACAGTAGAGCGAGGCTGAATGTAAGGAGCCAAAATGGCAGAATGACCGGTCCAGTTTCCTGACTTCCCTCTGGTTAGAAGGTTACAGTAGAGTGAGGCTGAATGTTATGATGGCCTACAAAGTACAAAAGAAACTCCCACATTCATGCGCTAACCCCGATTCCCAACACCTCCTAACCCCGATTCCCAACACCTCCTAACCCCGATTCCCAACACCTCCTAACCCCGATTCCCAACACCTCCTAACCCCGATTCCCAACACCTCCTAACCCCGATTCTCAACATCTCCTAACCCCGATTCCCTAGCCATTTTAGATACCTTAAAACTATTGAACAGGTATTAGCAGTATGGGCATAGCTTCACCTTTGAACCATGGTTACATATGCAGTTCGTTCAGCGTTACACACTGCCTAGGGCCTGGAAGTCCATCTGTAATTGGGCACTTTATATCTCCATCTTAATGTCACCTTACATAAACAGAGACCTTTCCGTCCCACAAACCTCCGTCGGTGTGATGATGCCCGGGGGTGGCTTTTAGAAGGCCCAGAGCTGGAAGTTTTAAAAACAAATACCCTCCTTATTGATTTCTGTGACGAGCGGCAGGAGAGAAACTGAACCGGTGCGACGCTCTGGGTTCTGAAACTGGGAAAAGCCAAGGTTTCAACATGATCGTCCGGACGTGATTCATCTGTTAAGTGTGTAATTCTGTCTTGCGTTGCTAAGGGAAACAAAGAATGGCCTGATCAGCTTCCTGTTGCAACGCTGTTCATCAAACCAGACCACTACTCTACATCTGGTCTGACCCAGACCACTACTCTACACCTGGTCTGACCCAGACCACTACTCTACATCTGGTCTGACCCAGACCACTACTCTACATCTGGTCTGACCCAGACCACTACTCTACATCTGGTCTGACCCAGACAAAAAAAAAGTTTCATTTGCACTCAGGGATAAACTGTGATGACACACATTTAACCCATGTAAATATGTAACTAATAACTTCTGTTTTAAACGTATGTAATCCACAGCTATAGATTTATATTGCAGATGATGTCATTTAGATATTTTATCTAACTCTTGTTAATAAAAGTGCTATGTTGTATTTGCAATCTGTTTTCTTTCAGAATGCTGATGAATTTTTGAATGGCTCAGTGAATTTAGGGGACTGGGGAACAGACATCTGTTATGGCTGGGGACTGGGGAACAGACCTCTGTTATGACTGGGGACTGGGGAACAGACCTCTGTTATGACTGGGGAACAGACCTGTTATAGCTGGGGACCAGTCCGAGAGAGAGAATGGGTTTGGTTTTAATTGGTAACATTCAGTGAAGTCAAACTTTACTCCTGCTGTAACTGTACCTCCTGTTAAGAGATTAGACCGATGGATACATGAATATCAAGATAAGACAAATGGATTCTATTAAAGACATTCTCCGGTACTTTGACGACTAGTATTTTCTAAATCTCCCGCTTTTGGGCCGGATGTGTCGATGTGTAGTTCATGCATCATCTATGAGCAGAATTACTGTTTTACCTCAGCCACAAAATCCCTAGTTTGAAAGAGACTTTTCTGGAAGATGTGCCATTTCCCCCCACGTGGGCCAGCCCCCTAGCGATTTGAGTTCCAGCCAATGAGATTCAGCCCCTCGCCATGTGAGTGACAGCTGGCAAGAATCACACACAGCAATGACGTGATGCACATGTAATTATCCATTTTCGGGGACCACTTTTGGCACGTGGGCCAACTTCCAGGACTACTGGCTAAAAAGTATACAAAATTACCAGAGAATCCCTTTAATGTAGGATTTCATGTGGTTTAGGTACCAGAGGAGGCAGGTAGCCTAGTGGTTAGAGGAGGCAGGTAGCCTAGTGGTTAGAGGAGGCAGGTAGCCTAGTGGTTAGAGGAGGCGGGTAGCCTAGTGGTTAGAGGAGGCAGGTAGCCTAGTGGTTAGAGGAGGCAGGTAGCCTAGTGGTTAGAGGAGGCAGGTAGCCTAGTGGTTAGAGGAGGCGGGTAGCCTAGTGGTTAGAGGAGGCGGGTAGCCTAGTGGTTAGAGGAGGCAGGTAGCCTAGTGGTTAGAGGAGGCAGGTAGCCTAGTGGTTAGAGGAGGCGGGTAGCCTAGTGGTTAGAGGAGGCAGGTAGCCTAGTGGTTAGAGGAGGCAGGCTGAGTGGACTAGTAACCGTAAAGGTTGCCAGATCGAATCCCCAGGCTGACAAGACCAGTTAACCCACTGTTCCTAGACCAGTTAACCCACTGTTCCCCTGGTAGGCCGTCATTGAAAATAAGAATTTGTTCTTAACTGACTTGCCTGGTTAAAGAAAAGGTTTTTTAGTTGGATAACGCAATGTACATCTATCACGGCTGTTACATTTTAATAAGGACCCAATTCAGGAATATGTGTTACAGCTACTACTAACGTATCTTTTAACTTGAAATCCGATCGCCCCTATTTCCACGTTCGCAGAGATGGCATTCAAGGTAAATGCTGCAGATGGTGGGCTCAGTTAGAAATGACCTTTAAAATGTCAAGCACGCCATAATGCCAATCCAGGCCTTAATCTCTCCCACTTCACACCACACTAGAAAAGACTAACGTAACCCTGCAATAAGGGCAGCTTTATTGGTTCAGCTTCAGGGAGAAGATTCTAATATTTGAACAAAAAACTGAAAAGAAAACAATGGCAAGTTAACCAAGTTAGCCAAGTGACAACATGAGAATGTCAAGCAATATCAACACAACAGCATTCCATACAACTTAGTTTCACATAATTGTTTTTAACAAATGAAAAAATACATGCTCAGCCTTTTCCAGTAGGCTTATAGAATTAAATTCAAACAGTTGGTGTTCGGGGACTTTTTCTTCACATACCATCCTGACTGGACTCGTATCCAATAGAAAATGTGCCTAAGACATTGAGATGTATAGAGATCTCTACTTGGAAACAATTTAGCATGGACATTGAGGGCTTCCACCATTTTGAAAGTAGTCAACTGGGTGGGGGATTCCTATGGGAATGATCAGCCAATGACCAGAGCATGGTCTTCAAATTGGTTTGCCTAGTTGGTAAATGGCGTTAAGCTTTATCGCCAAAATAACACAATATTTAGTTTAAGACTCCAGCTCTGCAAGTGGAGGTACATCACCAACATTAGCTTGACACTTAACTCAAACTGAGAGAGCATGGGCAGCGCCATTATGGCACAGATACAAAGTGGAGACCTCTTTCCATCTCTATGGCCTGAGCTTTTCTCTGGGTTGAGAAGAGATGCAGCAGTTCTCGTACTCGTCACCACCATCATCGTTGTTGTGATACTGGCGGCGTCCTCTAGGCTCAGTGTTCCTCGCGTTAACGTCGGGTCTCTCCTGGGTGGTGATGAGGTCTATGATGGCTGTGATGACGGCACAGTCTTTGGATTGGCGGTTGCTCCAGTCCACAGGGGCGGGGCTTCGGATCTTCTCTTCCAATAGAGAGTCCAGCTCCTTCTTCAGATTCTACAGAGAGAGGCAGATACGGAAAAACGGTCAGGTGTGTGTTTGTTTGCGTGTGTGTGTGTTCGTGTACCTTGACGAGGTGAGCGATGCGTGCGGGGGACTGGAAGACGATCCAGTCGTCCACAGCGATGGTGTGTGTGTGTTCGTGTACCTTGACGAGGTGAGCGATGCGTGCGGGGGACTGGAACACGATCCAGTCGTCCACAGCGATGGTCTCCTGGTCCTGATCCATCTGTATGGTGACGTCACCTCCAAAGAACAGCAGGGAGAACGGAGACACCTCCGTACAGTCGTACAGGAAGATCTGGGGACAGACATGGATACAGCCTTAACACACACACACATACAGGAAGATCTGGGGACAGACATGGATACAGCATTAACACACACGCACACACATACAGGAAGATCTGGGGACAGACATGGGATACAGCATTAACACACACACATACAGGTAGATCTGGAGACAAATCATTTTGTTTGTCACATGCTTGGTTAATAACAGGTGTAAACCAACAGTGACGGACCCTTCCCAACAATAGAGACAAAGAAAACAAATGTATAACAAGGAATAAATCCACAATGAGTAACAATAACTTGGCTATATACACACACAGGGTACCAGTACTGAGTCAATAACTTGGCTATATACACACAGGGTACCAGTACTGAGTCAATAACTTGGCTATATACACACGGGGCACCAGTACTGAGGTAATAACATGGCTATATACACACGGGGCACCAGTACTGAGGTAATAACATGGCTATATACACACGGGGCACCAGTACTGAGGTAATAACATGGCTATATACACACGGGGCACCAGTACAGAGTCAATGTGCAGGGGTATGAGGTAATAACTTGGCTATATACACACGGGGTACCAGTACTGAGTCAATGTGCAGGGGTATGAGGTAATAACTTGGCTATATCCACACGGGGCACCAGTACTGAGTCAATGTGCAGGGGTATGAGGTAATAACTTGGCTATATACAAACGGGGTAACAGTACTGAGTCAATTTGCAGGGGTATGAGGTAATAACATGGCTATATACAAACGGGGCACCAGTACTGAGTCAATTTGCAGGGGTATGAGGTAATAACATGGCTATATACACACGGGGCACCAAGACTGAGTCAATGTGCAGGGGTATGAGGTAATAACTTGGCTATATACACACGGGGCACCAATACTGAGTCAATGTGCAGGGGTATGAGGTAATTGAGGTAGATATGTACATATAGGTAGGGGGTAAAGTGACTAGACAACACAATAGATAAACAGTAACAGCAGTGTATGTGATGGGTCAAAATAGTGGTAAAAGAGGGTAAATGCAGATAGTTCACCAATAGCTACACAAACTAACTAAGCTTCGGTACAGTAGCAGAGAGAACAGTCTATGACTTGGGTGGCTGGAGTCTGATCATTTTTAGGGCCTTCCTCTGACACCGCCTGGTATATAGGCCCTGGATGGCAGGGAGTATATAGGCCTGGTATATAGGCCCTGGATGGCAGGGAGTTCGGCCCCAGTGATGTACTGGGCTGTACTCACTACCCTCTGTAGCACCTTGCAGTCGGATGCCAAGCAGTTGCCATACCAAGCGGTGATGCAGCCAATCAAGAAGCTCACAATGGTGCTGTCAGAGAAATTCTATAGGAGGAGAGACTGCAGATTCTTTCAAACAACACATTTTATTATAAGATTAGCAAAAATGAAGCAATCAACCATCACTAAGAATAGTCAGAGTTGAAAAGCTTAATGAACAGAGCTGTCTTTCACCTCCTATAGAAACTATATCCTTGTATCTTTGTAAGTTAGCAAATGTGCAGAAACAGGCCCGGGGAAAAGAGTTTGTCGGTGTAGCCCAAGATAGCTGATATCCACCATTTCTCTGTTCTTCCCTGCACTTCCCACATAAAATTATCCATTGTTATATGTTAGTATTTTGAGCTGCTTGGATGCGACAGCAGTATGTGGCCACCTGTGTTTTCGATCGGAAGGAAAGTAAGTAAAAACAGCATAGTGTGTCTAAGTAAACAGTATAGTATGTAATGAATATTACATTTCCACCACAGTGCAGCTGGAGAACCTTGAGGATCTCAGGGCCCACGCTGAATCTTTTCAGCCTCCTGAGGGAGAGAGGCGTCGTCTTGCCCTCTTCACAACTCTGTTGGTGTGTGTGGACCATGATAGATCCTGATGTGTGATGTGTTGGAGTCGTACGCCACGCAGAGGCGGGTGAACATAGAGTACAAGAGGGGACCAAGCACGCACCCTTGCGGGGTCCCACATTTTGAGGGTCACAGTGGCAGACATATTGTTGTCTAGCAGACCTGTTGTTGCCTACCCTGACCACCTGGGGACTGCCCGTCAGGAAGTCCAGGATCCAGTTGCAAAGGGAAGTGTTTAGTCCCAGGGTTCTTTGTTTAGTGATAAGCTTTGAGGGCACTATGGTGTGGTGACTACGCTGAGCTGTAGTCAATGAACATTATTCTCACGTAGGTGTTCCTTTTGTCCAGGTGGGAAAGGGCAGTGTGGAGTGCAATAGAGGTTGCGTCATCTGATGATCTGTTGGGGCGGTATGTGAATTACTCTCATGCATGGTTCAGTGTTGGTATTTAGCTCGTCTGGTAGGCTCGCATCACTGGACTGGCTAGGTTTCCCTTTCACAGCCGGACCAGAAAGACAGTCGGACGAGAAAGAAAAGCACCTCTATCTAACAGGGATGGGCAACTTTGCTGGGGGTGGGGGCCACAAAACAATCTCCACTCATAAGGGGCCACAGTGCCTCGCAGGTCTGCATACCCACAACTGCATTAAGAGCCGGCCCTAGCCTTCTGGGGGCACTAAGCACAAAAATGTAGCGTCCCCACTTGAAAATGAGAGAAAAAACTGTAGTATTAGTTAATTTCATGCAATTCTACACATTTTGCCATATTAAAAATTGCAAACCTGAATGAGAGAGACTAACAAAATCAATGGGGTTGGTAATTCGACCATGATTACTACAAGTTTAGATAGCTGGCCATTAGACTAACTTAATCTAAAATATGTTAGCTGACATGGCTGATTGAGTGACTGACATGACAAGAGAAACTGCTGATGCACAACCACATTGCCTTTTTTTTTTGTGATATCCAATTGGTAGTTAGTCTTGTCTCATCGCAGCCACTCCCATACGGACTCGGGAGAGGCGAAGGTCGAGAGCCGTGCTTCCTCCGAAACACAACCCAACCAAGCCGAACTGCTTCTTGACACAGTGCCTGCTAATCACGAAGCCAGCCGCACCAATGTGTCGGAGGAAACACCGTACACCTGGCGACCGTGTTAGCGTGCATTGCGCCCAGGCGCCACATGAGATGGGAAAAGCACATCCCTGCCGGCCAAACCCTACCCTAACCCAGATGACGCTGAGCCAATTGTGCGCCGCCCCATGGGTCTCGGCCGGCTGCGACAGAGCCTGGACTCGAACCGGGATCTCTAGTGGCACAGCTAGCACTGCGATGCAGTGCCTTGTGCCACTCAGGCACAACCATATTTCTAAATTGCACCTTGTGTATTCTACTATTCTAACTCTCAACAGTATGTGGAGATCCCGACTGAGTTCCTAAAACACATTTCCACAGTCAGTGACCCATCCCTCCTCTAACTGATAACATTCACTGCAGCAGGGTAGAGAGAGGACAGAGGCATTGACTGTTCCTCTTCTCTGGTACTGCCCGGGAGCTTGGATGTGCCAGGGACTTTGGGAGGGAGTTGAAAGCCACTGGTTTACTCAAATATTAATCAAGTCTAAAAATGGGACCAGAGTTAACCTTTAACCTGCCAACTCAGTGAAACGGTCACAAACAACACTGTGGAACTCACAACCACCCATCCAAGTCCATATCCCTCACCCTCTGGTGTGTGTATCCTACTGCATGAATCAGGATGTAGTATCTATCACTCACCCTCTGGTGTGTGTATCCTACTGCATGAATCAGGAGCATGCATATATCAAAAGATTGGTACTAATTTGCAATAGGAAAACAAGTACTGACAAACTGATTTTCGAGTGAACCATCTCTGTAAGGTTAATTTGTGTCAAATGGTGCAACAGCGTTGTATGCATGCTGTACTGTGTATGCATGCTGTACTGTACTGTGTATGCATGCTGTACTGTGTATGCATGCTGTACTGTGTATGCATGCATGCTGTACTGTGTATGCATGCTGTACTGTGTATGCATGCTGTACTGTACTGTGTATGCATGCTGTACTGTGTATGTATGCTGTACTGTACTGTGTATGCATGCTGTACTGTACTGTGTATGCATGCTGTACTGTACTGTGTATGTATGCTGTACTGTACTGTGTATGCATGCTGTACTGTGTATGCATGCTGTACTGTGTATGCATGCTGTACTGTACTGTGTATGCATGCTGTACTGTGTATGCATGCTGTACTGTACTGTGTATGCATGCTGTACTGTGTATGCATGCTGTACTGTGTATGCATGCATGCTGTACTGTGTATGCATGCTGTACTGTGTATGCATGCTGTACTGTACTGTGTATGCATGCTGTACTGTGTATGCATACTGTACTGTGTATGCATGCTGTACTGTGTATGCATGCTGTACTGTGTATGCATGCTGTACTGTGTATGCATGCTGTACTGTGTATGCAGGCTGTACTGTGTATGCAGGCTGTACTGTGTATGCAGGCTGTACTGTGTATGCAGGCTGTACTGTGTATGCAGGCTGTACTGTGTATGCAGGCTGTACTGTGTATGCATGCTGTACTGTGTATGCATGCTGTACTGTGTATGCAGGCTGTACTGTGTATGCAGGCTGTACTGTGTATGCAGGCTGTACTGTGTATGCATGCTGTACTGTGTATGCATGCTGTACTGTGTATGCATGCTGTATGTATTGTAACAGTTTTGTCTTGTGGTTATTGTTTGTAGGGGTGCCAGGTAGGTTGTGCCTACCAGAGAAAATATTGATTTCTCCTTTTGGTTTGGGAGGGAACGAGTCCCATCTGGTCTGTCAAGGCCACACCAACAACTCATGTAAAAGTCAGTCTGGAAATTCACTTTAAACTTTCACTTTCACCTTAAGACATTGGAAATAACTTAAAAACAACATATTTTGCATGGGTTGCATTACCAACATAAATGATCACACACAAACAATAATGTAACAAACAACGAGCTCTGGTTCCTCAAGAAAAGTCCCGTGCCTCGGGCCTAAAAGAGTCCAGCCCGGTAAAGCGTTCAGTGAACTCAAGTGACCTTAGTCACACAATGTTTGTCCGTTCATAAAAGTGTAGCGTAAACCCAGTCTCAATCATATAATCAAAATATCCACTATTTTACCACACAACCATAAAGAGTAGAGGTCGACAGATTAACTTCACTAGGATAGGGGGCAGTATTTTCACGTCTGGATGAAAAGCGTGCCCAAGGTAAACTGCCTGTTACTCAGGCCCAGAAGTGAGGATTTGCATATAATTGGTAGATTTGGATAGAAAACACTCTAAAGTTTCTAATAATGTCTGTCAGTATAACAGATCTGAAATGGCAGGCAAAACCCTGACAAACCAAACCAACCCCCCCCCCCCCCCCCCCCATTCACTTTTATTATAAGGTGAAGTCCTCCCAGATTGCAGTTCCCAGGGCTTCCACTAGATGTCAACAGTCTTTAGAAAGATTTTCAGGCTGGTTGTTGGAAAAATGAGCCAGAAATTTTAGTTTTTCTAGGTGGCTCCCATTTTGGCTGTAGTGTTTCCTCCGGTAAAGACAATAACGATTCTCTGTCTTAAATTTGATAGTTTATTTACGTATTATGGTACCTGAGGTTTGATTATAAACGTTGTTTGACTTGTTTGGAGAAGTTTATTAGTAACATTTGGGATTAATTTTGTATGCATTTTGATGGAGGGAAACTGGGTGGATTATTGAATGAAGCGCGCCAGCTAAACTGAATTTTTATGGATACAAAGAAGGACATTATCGAGCAAAAGGACCATTTGTGATGTAACTCGGACCTTTTGGAGTGCCAACAGAAGAAGATCAAAGGTAAGGCATTTATTATATCGCTATTTCTGACTTTCGTGTCGCACCTGCCTGGTTGAAATATGTTTTTCATGTGTTTGTATGCGGGGCGCTGTCCTCAGATAATCGCATGGTGTGCTTTCGCCGTAAAGGCTTTTTTAAATCTGACACGGCGGCTGGATTAACAAGAAGTTAATGCTTTATTTTGATGTATTACACTTGTGATTTTATGAAAGTTAAATATTTATAATTCTGTAGCTTGAATTTCGCGCTCTGCAATTTCACCGGATGTTGGCCAGGTGGGATGCTACCGTCCCACCTGCCCATAACAAGTTGATTTCAAGTTTTCATAACAATCGGTAATCTGCATTTCTGGACACCGATCATGGCCGATTACATTGCATTCCACGAGGAGACTGTGTGGCAGGCTGACTACCTGTTATGCGAGTGCAGCAAGGAGCCAAGGTAAGGTGCTAGCTAGCATTAAACGCATCTTATAAAAAACAATCAATCTTAACATAATCACTAGTTAACTACACATGGTTGATGATATTACTAGTTTAACTAGCTTGTCCTGCGTTGCATATAATCGATGTGGTGCCTGTTAATTTATCATTGAATCACAGCCTACTTCGCCAAACGGGTGATTTAACAAGCGCATTCGTGAAAAAGGCACCGTCGTTGCACCAATGTGTACCGAACCATAAACATCAACGCCTTTCTTAAAATCAATACACAATTATATATTTTTAAACCTGCATATTTAGTTCATAGTTCATTCTTCTAACTAGGGAAATTGTGTCGCTTCTCATGCGTTCTGTGCAACAGAGTCAGGGTATATGCAGCAGTTTGGGCCGCCTGGCTCGTTGAGAACTGTGTGAAGACTATTTCTTCCTAACAAAGACAGTCAACTTCGCCAAACGGGATGATTTAACAAAAGCACATTTGCGAAAAAATCACAATCGTTGCACCAATGTACCTAACCCTAACCATAAACACCAATGTACCTAACCATAAACACCAATGTACCTAACCCTAAACACCAATGTACCCTAACCATAAACACCAATGTACCTAACCCTAACCATAAACACCAATGTACCTAACCCTAACCATAAACACCAATGTACCTAACCCTAACCATAAACACCAATGTACCTAACCATAAACACCAATGTACCTAACCCTAACCATAAACACCAATGTACCTAACCATAAACACCAATGTACCTAACCCTAAACACCAATGTACCTAACCCTAAACACCAATGTACCCTAACCCTAAACACCAATGTACCTAACCCTAAACACCAATGTACCCTAACCCTAAACACCAATGTACCTAACCCTAAACACCAATGTACCCTAACCCTAAACACCAATGTACCTAACCCTAAACACCAATGTACCCTAACCCTAAACACCAATGTACCTAACCCTAAACACCAATGTACCTAACCCTAAACACCAATGTACCCTAACCATAAACACCAATGTACCTAACCCTAAACACCAATGTACCTAACCATTAACACCAACGTGTACCTAACCCTAAACACCAATGTACCTAACCCTAAACACCAATGTACCTAACCCTAACCCTAAACACCAATGTACCTAACCATAAACACCAATGTACCTAACCCTAACCATAAACACCAATGTACCTAACCCTAAACACCAATGTACCTAACCCTAAACACCAATGTACCTAACCATAAACACCAATGTACCTAACCATTAACACCATGTACCCTAACCCTAAACACCAATGTACCTAACCCTAAACACCAATGTACCTAACCATAAACACCAATGTACCCTAACCCTAAACACCAATGTACCTAACCATAAACACCAATGTACCTAACCCTAACCCTAAACACCAATGTACCTAACCATAAACACCAATGTACCTAACCCTAAACACCAATGTACCCTAACCCTAAACACCAATGTACCCTAACCATAAACACCAATGTACCCTAACCCTAAACACCAATGTACCTAACCCTAAACACCAATGTACCTAACCCTAAACACCAATGTACCCTAACCCTAAACATCAATGTACCTAACCATAAACACCAATGTACCCTAACCCTAAACACCAATGTACCTAACCCTAAACACCAATGTACCTAACCATAAACACCAATGTACCTAACCCTAAACACCAATGTACCTAACCCTAAACACCAATGTACCTAACCATAAACACCAATGTACCTAACCCTAAACACCAATGTACCTAACCATTAACACCAATGTACCTAACCATAAACACCAATGTACCTAACCATTAACACCAATGTACCTAACCCTAAACACCAATGTACCTAACCCTAACCATAAACACCAATGTACCTAACCCTAAACACCAATGTACCTAACCATAAACACCAATGTACCTAACCCTAAACACCAATGTACCTAACCATTAACACCAATGTACCTAACCCTAAACACCAATGTACCTAACCCTAACCATAAACACCAATGTACCTAACCCTAACCATAAACACCAATGTACCTAACCCTAAACACCAATGTACCTAACCATTAACACCAATGTACCTAACCCTAACCATAAACACCAATGTACCTAACCCTAACCATAAACACCAATGTACCTAACCCTAAACACCAATGTACCTAACCATAAACACCAATGTACCTAACCCTAACCATAAACACCAATGTACCTAACCCTAAACACCAATGTACCTAACCATAAACACCAATGTACCTAACCATTAACACCAATGTACCTAACCATAAACACCAATGTACCTAACCCTAAACACCAATGTACCTAACCCTAACCATTAACACCAATGTACCCTAACCCTAACCATTAACACCAATGTACCTAACCCTAACCATTAACACCAATGTACCTAACCCTAACCTTTAACACCAATGTACCCTAACCCTAAACACCAATGTACCTAACCCTAACCATAAACACCAATGTACCTAACCCTAAACACCAATGTACCTAACCCTAACCCTAAACACCAATGTACCTAACCCTAACCATAAACACCAATGTACCTAACCTTAAACACCAATGTACCTAACCCTAACCCTAAACACCAATGTACCTAACCATTAACACCAATGTACCCTAACCATAAACACCAATGTACCTAACCCTAACCATTAACACCAATGTACCCTAACCCTAACCATTAACACCAATGTACCCTAACCCTAACCATTAACACCAATGTACCTAACCCTAACCATTAACACCAATGTACCTAACCCTAACCATTAACACCAATGTACCTAACCCTAACCATAAACACCAATGTACCTAACCATAAACACCAATGTACCTAACCCTAACCATAAACACCAATGTACCTAACCATTAACACCAATGTACCTAACCCTAAACACCAATGTACCCTAACCCTAAACACCAATGTACCTAACCATAAACACCAATGTACCTAACCATAAACACCAATGTACCTAACCATAAACACCAATGTACCTAACCCTAAACACCAATGTACCTAACCCTAAACACCAATGTACCTAACCCTAAACACCAATGTACCTAACCATTAACATCAATGTACCTAACCCTAACCCTAAACACCAATGTACCTAACCATAAACACCAATGTACCTAACCCTAAACACCAATGTACCTAACCCTAAACACCAATGTACCTAACCATTAACACCAATGTACCCTAACCCTAAACACCAATGTACCTAACCCTAACCATTAACACCAATGTACCTAACCATTAACACCAATGTACCCTAACCATAAACACCAATGTACCTAACCATAAACACCAATGTACCTAACCATAAACACCAATGTACCTAACCCTAAACACCAATGTACCTAACCCTAAACACCAATGTACCTAACCATTAACACCAATGTACCTAACCCTAAACACCAATGTACCTAACCCTAAACACCAATGCCTTTCTTAAAATCAATACACAGAAGTATTATTTTTTTAGTTAAAAGAAATCCAGGTTAGCAGGCAATATTAAACTAGGGAAATTGTGTCACTTCTCTTGCGTTCATTGCACGCAGAGTCAGGGTATATGCAACAGTTTGGGCCGCCTGGCTTGTTGCAAACTAATTTGCCAGAAATGTATGTAATTATGACCTCTGGAGATAAACCAGAATAATGGAGAAAGGTTTGGTGTCAGAAGGAGGGCTAGCTAAAAATCAAATCAAATTTTATGTCCAAGTCAATAAGTGAGTAACTGGTTAGACCTCCTGTGGCCTGTGGTCCAGACCCGAGCATTCAGATTCCCAGGGCTCTGGCCCAAATCAACTCCAATATCTCCATTCACATTATGATTTGTATTGTCAGCTCGACGGCAGGTATGATACGGAGGCTCGATGGTCAGAATGACCCTGTGTATTCCCATTGACAGGTACGATATGGAGGCTCGATGGTCAGAATGACCCCGTGTATTCCCATCGACAGGTATGATATGGAGGCTCGATGGTCAGAATGACCCTGTGTATTCCCATTGACAGGTACGATATGGATGGACACATTTTCTGTGGGGTGAATCCATTGTTTTAAATGACACACAATCTGCACAAAAATATTTGCTTTGGTTATTTCTCAATGTTGAAAGAGGTCCCATCTGGGGTGCCATTTTCTATGTCACAGTTTTAACTTGAGGTTGTTGTGCCAGGTAGGTTGTGCCTACCAGAGACCAGTTGTGCCTACCAGAGAAAATATTGATTAAAAAGGGGAAGCTCCCGTTTTGGAAGGAGAAGCACAGACGGTTCAGACAAATTCAGGGTCGTCACAGTATGCTGTACTGTATACTCACACTGCTGGTCCTCATCTTGAGGTGATAGATGAGCCATGTGTAGTTAAACTGGGTCTCCTCAGCATTCACTGACTTGGGGTGAATACACACCTTCCCATCGGTTTTGGTATACACCCTCACCCTGGAGAAGAGAGGTGGGGAGGGGGGCATTAGTGTGTGTGTGTGTGTGTGTGTGTGTGTGTATCCTTTACAGACAGATGTGTGTGTGTGTGTGTGTGTATCCTTTACAGACAGATGTGTGTGTGTGTGCATCCTTTACAGACAGGTGTGTGTGTGTGTGTGTGTGTGTGTGTGTGTGTGTGTGTGTGTGTGTGTGTGTGTGTGTGTGTGTGTGTGTGTGTGTGTGTGTGTGTGTGTGTGTGTACATCCTTTACAGACAGATGTGTGTGTGTATCCTTTACAGACAGATGTGTGTGTGTGTGTGTGTGTGTGTGTACATCCTTTACAGACAGATGTGTGTGATATTGTCCATAGCAACATAATACAGTTTCATGACTATTGATATTTGGCCAAAGTTTGAATCTTAATACCACTGTTTTTAAACCATATCAGTGCACTGCTTCAAGGCTCGAAGGTGTATTTTGCAGCTGTCTGCTACGCGTTATGATGAGTTATTGATGCATCGGTCTGGCTGGAATGGGTTTAGGGCTTATGGTCTGCCATCCATCCTGGGCTTGGGGGGGGGGACCCTTCTCAGGTATAAATCAACAGGAAGTTGACAAAGACGTTTCAGGTCTGGGTGGAATGGGTTTGGGGCTTATGGTCTGCCATCCATCCTGGGCTTGGGGGGGGGGGGGACCCTTCTCAGGTATAAATCAACAGGAAGTTGACAAAGAATACTTTTCAGGTCTGGGTGAATTGTACTTCCCTCTGCAGAATCTGGGGTGTCCCCTCTAGTCATTGCCAGTGTCTGTCTGTACTAGTGCCGAGCGATTAGTGCTTTCGGTTCAGTTTTGGTTTGATTATTCATTTTTAAATAACCACGGTTTTCAGATTCGATTATTATTTTATTTTTAACAAACATTAAATTCTTACCGTGTTGCGTCGTGCGTAAGAGCAGCCCTTAGCCGTGGTATATTGGTTATATACAACAGCCCCTAGGGCCGTATTGCTTAATTAACATTCATTTATTCACATTACTTTACTTGAATTAAATATTTCAGTCTGGTGTATATTACATTAGTTTTATTTGATGACTTTATCATTTCATTCCAAGTCATCATCTCATCTCTATAGAGCTGCTGCCTATTCTGTCTGACAAAATCACTATTTCTGTTGTTCTTCAATGTAAATAAGGCATACAGTACTTTTAAGACTGCCGAGTACCAACTATCAATCACTTAGATAGTGTATTTTCCAGGTAGAAATACCTTGTGAAGAAACAGCTGCTCTCTATATCCCCCTCATGATTGCGCACTCCTCCCTCTTCAATAGCAGCAGGTTTAAAATAAACACAGACTGGACAAGTAGATGCGCAACGGATGATGGTCATTGTAGTTAATTACAATGTGGTATGTGCTAAACTATATAGAATATTGGCCTGTTGGAAACTACAACTCCCTACTGAATCGCACAGTTCAGGCTGGATCTGATTTATATCTGGAGAAACTGTGCAATGGGTGCATTGAGCTTACCGATAAAAACAGAACAAAATGCAAATCATTTAACCAAAATGTTGGTTAATTCATCAGCACTTGTCCCTGTTTTCTAATGGGTGTTATATGTGAGTCCTAATAGATATTATCTATATACACACACGAAGTCGGTGGTTTACCTTAGCCAAATACATTTAAACTCAGTTTTTCACAATTCCTGACATTTAATCCTAGTAACAATTCACTGTCCACACCATCAAGAATGTTAAATGTCAGAGTAATAGTAGAGATTTATTTCAGCTTTTATTTCTTTCATCACATTCCCAGTGGGTCAGACGTTTATATACACTCAATTAGTAGTTGGTAGCATTGCCTTTAAATTGTTTAAATTGTGTCAAATGTTTTGGGTTGCCTTCCACAAGCTTCCCACAATAAGTTGGGTGAATGTTGACCCATTCCTCCTGACAGAGCTGGTGGTACTGAGTCAGGTTTGTAGGCCTCGATGCTCACACATGCTTCTTCAGTAGGATTCAGGTCAGGGCTTTGTGATGGCCACTCCAATACCTCAACTTTTTTGTCTTTAAGCCATTTTGCCACAACTTTGAAAGTATGCTTGGGGTCATTGACCAAGCTTTAACTTCCTGACTGATGTCTTGAGATGTTGCTTCAATATATCCGCCTAATTTTCTTTCCTCATGATGCCATCTTTTTGTGAAGGGCACCAGTCCCTCCTGCAGCAAAGCACCCCCACAACATGATGCTGCCACCCCATGCTTCACGGTTGGGATGGTGTTCTTCGGCTTGCAAGCATCCCCCCTTTGTCCTCCAAACATAACAATGGTCATTATGGCAAAAGAGTTTCATCAGACCAGAGGACATTTCTCCAAAAAGTACGATCTTTGTCCCCATGTGCAGTTGAAAACCGTAGTCTGGCATCTTTATGGCGGTTTTGGAGCAGTGGCTTCTTCCTTGCTGAGGACTCGTTTTACTGTGGATATATATACTTTTGTATATGGTGTTTATACAGATGTTTGTACAGATGAATGTGGTACCTTCAGGCGTTTGGAAATTGCTCCCAAGGATGAACCAGACTTGTGGAGGTCTACAATTTTTTTTGCTGAGGTCTAAGATGATTTCTTTTGATTTTCCCATGAAGTCAAGCAAAGAGGCACTGAGTTTGAAGGTAGGCCTTGAAATACATCCACAGGTACACCTCCAAATGACTCAAAGTATGTCAAATTAGCCTATCAGAAGCTTCTAAAGCCATGACATCATTTTCTGGAATGTTCCAAGCTGTTTAAAGGCACAGTCAACTTAGTGCATGTAAACTTCTGACCCACTGGAATTGTGATACAGTGAATTATAAGTGAAATAATCTGTCTGTAAACAAATGTTGGAAAAATTACTTGTGTCATGCACAAAGTAGATGTCCTAACCGACTTGCCAAAACTATAGTTTGTTAACAAGACATTTGTGGAGTGGTTGAAAAACAAGTTTTAATGACTCCAACCTAAGTGTATGTAAACTTCCCACTTCAACTGTATGTATATCTATATATCTGTATGCTACTGTAGGTCCAGGCTGACTCACGGTCTCTTCTTGCTGCCACTGGGTTTGATCATGGCCACTTTGGGGTAGAGACCTGCCACTATCACTGCCTTGATCAGCTTCTCATTATCTGAGGGAGAGAGAAACATAGAGAGGGAGAGAGAGAGTGAGACATGGAAAGAGAGAGAGGAGCGAGAGAGATAGGATCGAGAGAGATAGAAGCGAGAGAGATGATCGAGAGAGATGATCGAGAGAAAAGTGTGAGAGAAGGTGTGAGAGAGACTAGCAAATTGTAGAAAAATATATCCAACCAGTTCACCTGAGTTTGTGTTAGATTCAGGGTCTTTTGGGTTCTTGCTGCTGGTGAAGCCAGCCCCCAGCAGGTGCTCAGCAAACTGACCCTTCATGTTGTGCAGCATCTACAGACAGACAAACACACAAGACAGGTTAGATACTAATCTCAATATGAAGCCAAGGCTGCATCCCAATGGTGGAGCGTGATATCTGATTGGTGGACCATGAGAATCACCTGGAGTGTATTGGCTGACAGGAAGTTGTCCCAGCAGAACTCTCGTTCAAACTTGTAGCCGCGTCGCTTAGCTTCCTCCCAGCCCTGACAGATTAACACACAGTCAAGTTAGCAATTTAAACAGAATGAACCATTGATATTATTCCATTGAGGAGATGAGAGAGACCTCTAATGATGTAGGAGGGAAAAAAGGATCTTACTGTGAAGGCATAGATGATGGTGAGGTGGTCACTCTTTGATTCTCTGGACAGAGTTCTTCTCCTAAAGTCTGCCATCTTCTCC
>NC_048591.1:41506189-41553689 GCF_013265735.2 Oncorhynchus mykiss | reverse complement strand
AGGTGATAACACTTCCCTGGACACACCCTGCCAGCATGCGTAAACACACACACACACACACACAATTAGCTCATGTGATTATTCTCACAGTGTTATGTAGCCCTTATGACAGATAATTGTATTAAAGTGTTAGTGGCTTTGAGCAGAGTCACACTGTAGCTGCCACAACTAGACCAGACTAGTGGAGCACTAACTGTGTCCTGGCTCACTTTGAACACACACTGTAGCTGTCACAACTAGACCAGACTAGTGGAGCACTAACTGTGTCCGGGCTCACTCTGAATACACACTGTAGCTGCCACAACTAGACCAGACTAGTGGAGCACTAACTGTGTCCTGGCTCACTCTGAACACACACTGTAGCTGCCACAACTAGACCAGACTAGTGGAGCACTAACTGTGTCCTGGCTCACTCTGAACACACACTGTAGCTGCCACAACTAGACCAGACTAGTGGAGCACTAACTGTGTCCTGGCTCACTCTGAATACACACTGTAGCTGCCACACCTAGACCAGACTAGTGGAGCACTAACTGTGTCCGGGCTCACTCTGAATACACACTGTAGCTGCCACAACTAGACCAGACTAGTGGAGCACTAACTGTGTCCGGGCTCACTCTGAATACACACTGTAGCTGCCACAACTAGACCAGACTAGTGGAGCACTAACTGTGTCCTGGCTCACTCTGAATACACACTGTAGCTGCCACACCTAGACCAGACTAGTGGAGCACTAACTGTGTCCGGGCTCACTCTGAATACACACTGTAGCTGCCACAACTAGACCAGACTAGTGGAGCACTAACTGTGTCCTGGCTCACTCTGAACACACACTGTAGCTGCCACAACTAGACCAGACTAGTGGAGCACTAACTGTGTCCTGGCTCAGTCTGAATGCACACTGTAGCTGCCACAACTAGACCAGACTAGTGGAGCACAAACTATGTCCGGGCTCAGTCTGAATGCACACTGTAGCTGCCACAACTAGACCAGACTAGTGGAGCACTAACTGTGTCCTGGCTCACTCTGAATACACACGGTTAGTATTGCCCTTATAGGGCCCGTACGGAGTAGACAGGCAGAGTTAACCAAGCTGCACTCATAAACACAGAAACAAATTTAGGGAGACATATAGGAGAGGCAGAGGGGTGAGAGAGGGAGAGAGACTAAGAGAAGAGAGGGAGCGAGACTAAGAGAAGAGAGGGAGCGAGACTAAGAAGAGAGGGAGCGAGACTAAGAAGAGAGGGAGCGAGACTAAGAAGAGAGGGAGCGAGACTAAGAAGAGAGGGAGCGAGACTAAGAAGATAGGGAGAGAGACTAAGAAGAGAGGGAGCGAGACTAAGAAGAGAGGGAGCGAGACACCCAAACTGACCTGCCAGCGCGTCCTCTTCTCTGTTTGGCATTGGCCAGGCTGACCCACTCTGCAGTCATAGTGCTGATGTTGTTCTGAGTGTCAAAGTGAGTCTCCTTAATCTTTCCCCCATCTATCACAAACACCACATCATCTATGGTAATACTGACAGAGAGAGAGGAGAGACACAGAGAGAGAGAGAGAGAGAGAGAGAGAGAGAGGAGAGACAGAGAGAGAGAGAGAGAGAGAGAGAAAAAGGGGACTTTATTAAGACAGCCAAGGCAGCCTGATGACACTGATGAGTCTACACTTTGAAAAGGAAATCAAAACTCCACACACACTCATTTGCTGCCTCTCTAACTCTTTGAAACACATGTATAAATAAATACGGTGTCTGACTGTATCCTACTGTTCAGAGAGTAGCAGTAGTGAGGTCAGTGAAGTTTGTCTCGCCTGTTCAGTCGCTTCCTGAATTCATTCAAAGTGAATTTATTCAAACAGGCTGCCGCCCTGGCTCTGAATGAGCATTTGAAATGTTTTGACTGTTTTCCCCGAGTTCTCATTTAAGCACTCAAATGAAAATATATATATTTAGAACACAAGGCCCGTACTGGAAATAAATGAGTGCATTTATCTATACACCAACTGTGCACAACAATGCCTAATTTATCATCACCATTACAGATGACAAATCATAAAATAGCCCCGTATACTATATATTCATACTGTATATTCTATATAAAAAAAAAGGGCCAATTAAGATGAATTTATTGAAACCATTACATCAACTGGTTATATTATATTGTGAAACCAAATCTTTCCAACAGGGCAGTAACCCCAGCAGTGGTGCTTGTAGAAGACCATGGCTGTGTAATGGTGTAGCCTTGTTGTGTTCATTTAGCGGACAAACTACTGTTATTTTGCGAGCCCTTATCACAGTCAAGACAGCTTATTTTAATAGTACAAAAAAAAGAGGATGTAATATAAACAGAATATTTTTTCAAAATAAAAGTTTTTTAAAAAAAATGCACATTTCACATCTTGAAACAGTTGTTCACAAAGATGATTTGAAACCGGTGTCAATTCGGACAGTTGAAATGAATTTCAAAAAAATCTGGGTTACAAACCAATATCGGTGTTCTTTTCGATATATAATTTGTTTTTTTTCTGCTTGTTCTTTGGAATATTCTAAACTGTTTAACACGTTGAACACTGCATGGATTCCGGCCACGACATTAGTTTGGTGAGTAAGTCTATGTTCAATGGTTCTGATGAAAACATGCTCTTTGATTTTATCAAACTAATGTTTTGGCATATTTTCATTGTGGAACCGGTCTATGTTTAGGGGGTTATAGCCAAGGCTAAACAACTCGATTGGCTACTTTGTGAACTGCTAGTGCCAATGTGGGGCGGCAGGGTAGCCTAGTGGTTAGAGCGTTGGACTAGTAACCGGAAGGCTGCAAGTTCAAATCCCCGAGCTGACAAGGTACAAATCTGTCGTTCTGCCCCTGAACAGGCAGTTAACCTGTTCCTAGGCCGTCATTGAAAATAAGAATTTGTTCTGACCTGCCTAGTTAAGAAAGGTTAAAAAAAAAAAAGGTAAAAAATAAAATAAAAATTGTGTGTGAAATAGACGGGACGCAATTATTCCAAAACTGCAGCTCGTTGTTGGAACATATCGAGTCAACCTGCGCATTTAAAATGCTCTCAATTGTGCGTTTGTAAGTGTTTTTGGTGAGAAGCCAAATTTCTTCAGCCTCCTCCTGAGGTTGGAGAGGCGATGTTGCTGTCTGTGTGGGTGGACCATTTCAGTTTGTCTGTGATGTGTACGCCGAGGAACTTAAAAAAAACTCTCCACCTTCTCCACTACTGTCCCGTCGATGTGGATAGCGGGGTGCTAGCAGGGCGATACCTCTGCTGTTTCCTGAAGTCCACGATCATCTCCTTTGTTTTGATGACGTTGAGTGTGTGGTTATTTTCCTGACACCACACTCCGAGGGCCCTCACCTCCTCCCTGTAGGCCATCTTGTCGTTGTTGGTAATCAAGCCAACCACTGTAGTGTCGTCTGCAAACTTGATGATTGAGTTGGAGGCGTGCATGGCTACGCAGACATGGGTGAACAGGGAGTACAGGAGAGGGCTGAGAACGCACCCTTGTGGGGCCTCAGTGTTGAGGATCAGCAGGGTAGAGATGTTGTTTCCTACCCTCACCAGCTGGGGGCGGCCCGTCAGAAAGTCCAGGACCCAGTGGCACAGGACGGGGTTGAGACCCAGTGTCTCGAGCTTAATGACGAGTTTGGAGGGTACTATGGTGTTAAATGCTGAGCTGTCATCGATGAACAGCATTCTTACATAGGTATTCCTCTTGTCCAGATGGGTTAGGGCAGTGTGATTGCGATTGCGTAGTCTGTGGACCTATTTGGGCGGAAAGCAAATTGGAGTGGGTCTAGGCTGTCAGGTAGGCTGGAGGTGATATGATCCTTGACTAGTCTCTCAAAGCACTTCATGATGACGGAAGTGAGTGCTATGGGGCGGTAGTCGTTTAGCTCAGTTACCTTAGCTTTCTTGGGAACAGGAACAATTGTGGCCCCCTAGAATCATGTGGGAACAGCAGACTGAGATAGGGATTGATTGAACATGTCCGTAAACACACCAGCCAGCTGGTCTGCGCATGCATGGAGGACACGACTAGGGATTCCATCTGGGCCAGCAGCCTTGCGAGGGTTAACACGTTTAAATGTTTTATGCACATTGGCTGTGGTGAAGGAGAGCCCGCAGGTTTTGGTAGTGGGCCGCGTGAGTGGCACTGTATTGTCCTCAAAGCGAGCAAAGAAGTTATTTAGTTGGTCTGGGAGCAAGACATCGGTGTCCGCGACGGGCCTGGTTTTCTTTTTGTAATCCGTGATTGACTGTAGACCCTGCCACATACGTCTCGTGTCTGAGCCGTTGAATTGCGACTCTACTTTGTCTCTATACTGATGCTTAGCTGGTTTGATGTATTCCAGGTGACTTCCTCATGAAGCTGGTTGAGAGAATGCCAAGAGTGTGCAAAGCTGTCATCAAGGCAAAGGGTGGCTACTTTGAAGAATCTCAAATATAAAATATATTTTGATTTGATCGTCATATATATTTATATATTAAAAAAAACAATCTGTGTCTGTGATAATAGTAGGAAGTTTCTGAACAAAAAAAGTGTAGACACACACTGTATGGGGTTGGGAAAAGACACAAGGCTGATACACTAACAAAAATACACAAATATAAACCTACCTGGTCTCAGCGATATTGGTGGCAATGACAATCTTCCTGACTCCTGGAGGAGGCCTTTTGAACACCTGAAGAGGGAGACCAGTCAGAACAGACAGCATCACTCCCTGAGTTATTCATGTTTTGTTCTGGGTGAAAGGAGAGTTTCTGACACCATGCTCACCGAGGTCTGGGTGACAGTAGGCATCAGGGAGTGCAGAGGAATGATCACAAACCGATCTGAAACACAAGGTCAGACACAGAGTGTGTGTATATAGGAAGGTAGATAAGGTAGGTAGATAAGGTGGGTAGATAAGGTGGGTAGATAAGGTGGGTAGATAGGTAGATTAGGTAGGTAGATAGGTAGATAAGGTAGGTAGGTAGGTAGATAAGGAAGGTAGGTAGGTAGGTAGATAAGGTAGGTAGGTAGATAAGGTAGGTAGGTAGGTAGATACGGTAGGTAGGTAGGTAGGTAGGTAGGTAGGTAGGTAGGTAGGTATGTATGTATGTAGGTAGTTAAGGTAGGTAGGTAGGTAGATAAGGTAGGTAGGTAGGTAGATAGATACGGTAGGTAGGTAGATAAGGTAGGTAGGTAGGTAGGTAGGTAGGTAGGTAGGTAGGTAGGTAGGTAGGTAGATAAGGTAGGTAGGTAGATAAGGTAGGTAGGTAGATAAGGTAGGTAGGTAGGTAAATAATGAAAGTAGGTAGGTAGGTAGATTAGGTAGGTAGGTAGGTAGATAAGGAAAGTAGGTAGATTAGGTAGGTAGGTAGATAAGGTAGGTAGGTAGGTAGATAAGGAAAGTAGGTAGATTAGGTAGGTAGGTAGATAAGGTAGGTAGGTAGATAAGGTAGGTAGGTAGGTAAATAATGAAAGTAGGTAGGTAGGTAGATTAGGTAGGTAGGTAGGTAGATAGGTAGGATAAGGTAGGTAATGTAGGTAGGTAAGGTAGGTAGGATAAGGTAGATAAGGTAGGTAGGTAGATAAGGTAGGTAGGTAGGTAGATAAGGAAAGTAGGTAGATTAGGTAGGTAGGTAGGTAGATAAGGTAGGTAGGTAGGTAGATAAGGTAGGTAGGTAGATAGATAAGGTAGGTAGGTAGATAGATAAGGTAGGTAGGTAGATAGATAAGGTAGGTAGGTAGATAGATAAGGTAGGTAGGTCGGTAGATAAGGTAGGTAGGTAGATAGATAAGGTAGGTAGGTAGATAAATAGGTAGGTAGGTAAATAATGAAAGTAGGTAGGTAGGTAGATTAGGTAGGTAGGTAGGTAGGTAGATAGGTAGGATAAGGTAGGTAGGTAAGGTAGGTAGGATAAGGTAGATAAGGTAGGTAGGTAGGATAAGGTAGATAAGGTAGGTAGGTAGATAAGGTAGGTAGGTAGGTAGGTAGGTAGGTAGGTAGGTAGGTAGGTAGGTAGGTAGATAAGGAAAGTAGGTAGATTAGGTAGGTAGGTAGATAGGTAGATAAGGAAAGTAGGTAGATTAGGTAGGTAGGTAGATAAGGTAGGTAGGTAGATAAGGTAGGTAGGTAGGTAAATAATGAAAGTAGGTAGGTAGGTAGATTAGGTAGGTAGGTAGGTAGATAGGTAGGATAAGGTAGGTAAGGTAGGTAGGTAAGGTAGGTAGGATAAGGTAGATAAGGTAGGTAGGTAGATAAGGTAGGTAGGTAGGTAGATAAGGAAAGTAGGTAGATAAGGTAGGTAGGTAGGTAGATAAGGTAGGTAGGTAGGTAGATAAGGTAGGTAGGTAGGTAGATACGGTAGGTAGGTAGATACGGTAGGTAGGTAGATACGGTAGGTAGGTAGGTAGGTAGGTAGGTAGGTAGGTAGGTAGGTATGTATGTAGGTAGATAAGGTAGGTAGGTAGATGAGGTAGGTAGGTAGGTAGATAAGGTAGGTAGGTAGGTAGATAGATACGGTAGGTAGGTAGATAAGGTAGGTAGGTAGGTAGGTAGATAAGGTAGGTAGGTAGATAAGGTAGGTAGGTAGGTAAATAATGAAAGTAGGTAGGTAGGTAGATTAGGTAGGTAGGTAGGTAGATAAGGAAAGTAGGTAGATTAGGTAGGTAGGTAGATAAGGTAGGTAGGTAGGTAGATAAGGAAAGTAGGTAGATTAGGTAGGTAGGTAGATAAGGTAGGTAGGTAGATAAGGTAGGTAGGTAGGTAAATAATGAAAGTAGGTAGGTAGGTAGATTAGGTAGGTAGGTAGGTAGATAGGTAGGATAAGGTAGGTAAGGTAGGTAGGTAAGGTAGGTAGGATAAGGTAGATAAGGTAGGTAGGTAGATAAGGTAGGTAGGTAGGTAGATAAGGAAAGTAGGTAGATTAGGTAGGTAGGTAGGTAGATAAGGTAGGTAGGTAGGTAGATAAGGAAAGTAGGTAGATTAGGTAGGTAGGTAGATAAGGTAGGTAGGTAGATAAGGTAGGTAGGTTGGTAAATAATGAAAGTAGGTTGGTAGGTAGATTAGGTAGGTAGGTAGGTAGGTAGATAGGTAGGATAAGGTAGGTAGGTAAGGTAGGTAGGATAAGGTAGATAAGGTAGGTAGGTAGGATATGGTAGATAAGGTAGGTAGGTAGATAAGGTAGGTAGGTAGGTAGGTAGGTAGGTAGATAAGGAAAGTAGGTAGATTAGGTAGGTAGGTAGGTAGGTAGGTAGGATAAGGTAGATAAGGTAGGTAGGTCGGTAGATAAGGTAGGTAGGTAGATAAGGTAGGTAGATAGGTAGGTAGATACGATAGGTAGGTAGGATAAGGTAGATACGGTAGGTAGGTAGGTAGGATAAGGTAGATAAGGTAGGTAGCTAGATAAGGTAGGTAGGTAGGTAGGTAGATAGATAAGGTGGGTAGGTAGATAGATAAGGTAGGTAGGTAGATATATAAGGTAGGTAGGTAGATAAGGTAGGTAGGTAGGTAGATAAGGTAGGTAGGTAGATAGATAAGGTAGGTAGGTAGATAGATAAGGTAGGTAGGTAGATAGATAAGGTAGGTAGGTAGATAGATAAGGTAGGTAGGTCGGTAGATAAGGTAGGTAGGTAGATAGATAAGGTAGGTAGGTAGATAGATAAGGTAGGTAGGTAGGTAGATAAGGTAGATATGGTAGGTAGGTAGGTAGGTAGGTAGGTAGATAAGGTAGGTAGGTAGGTAGATAAGGTAGGTAGGTAGATAAGGTAGGTAGGTAGGTAGATAAGGTAGGTAGGTAGGTAGATAAGGTAGATAAGGTAGGTAGGTAGGTAGATAAGGTAGGTAGGTAGGTAGGTAGATAGATAAGGTAGGTAGGTAGATAAGGTAGGTAGGTAGATAAGGTAGGTAGGTAGATAAGATAGGTAGGTAGGTAGATAAGGTAGGTAGATAGATAAGGTAGGTAGATAGATAAGGTAGGTAGGTAGGTAGATAAGGTAGGTAGGTAGGTAGATAAGGTAGGTTGGTAGATAAGGTAGGTTGGTAGATAAGGTAGGTAGATAGATAAGGTAGGTAGGTAGGTAGATAAGGTAGGTAGGTAGATAAGGTAGGTTGGTAGATAAGGTAGGTTGGTAGGTATACACACACGTACCTGATTTGAACATCTGCTGAGCCATGAGGAGGTCGTTGAGGCCACTGATGTTGTCCCAACCTGGCAGGAACACCAAGATGGCTCCTTCCTGGAACACACATCAGGACACACTCAGGCAACATACACATCAAAGATTTTCCATTACAGGCAGAAACAAACAAATAAACAGGAACCTGAATTCTACAATTTTGATAAACATTCCCACTTTCTGTCATCTCATCCAAGCCAGCCTCTCTCTGCCCACAGTCAAATTAAGTCATTACCCAAAATAAGGGCCTGTTTTGTGGATTTGGAATGAAAAAATAGAAGCCTAATTTACTCAAAAGGGAACAGAAAGTCACACCTAACAACCCAGAGACAAAACCGAGCTAACCACAATCCACACTACCCTGCTTAATGAGGTTCAGAGGAGAATAGTGGCCGTGTTAGCATTAGTTTAGCTTCAATTGGTGGTCTAAGCCTGTGTTTACACAGGCAGTGCAATTCTGATATTTTTCCACTAATTGGTCTTTTGACCAATCAGATCAGACAACAATTGGGCATAAAATCAGAATAGGGCTGCCTGTGTAAACACAGCCTAAAAGTGTACCGTACTTAGGTAGTTAGCTTAGTTGGTTTTCATCTTGGGTAGTCGTGTTAGCATCAGGGTTGGGGGCGATGTCATTACAATCCTGTTGAATTCATGAAAAGTAGTCCATTATTATGATTTACGAAGAGGACTTTTGCCATTCATGAACAGAATCTGATAGCTGAGCTGACTGGAGAGGATTGAGGGGTCAGTCCTTGTCATTTCAGCAAGCTATGACACCCACCGTCTCAGATCGTTCTGATACGTTTCTATAGTTAGAACCAGATTAGAATTCCATGAAACATTCTGTTGACATTTCATTAGATCACATTTAATTTGATTGCGAAATTGGCCATTTTAATTTACAAGATTCATATAAATCATTAATAAATATAGTATCTAACATTGGATTTGGATCATAATTCTTCCCAACAGTGGTAAAAAGCGAACCCACAGAGCCGCTACGCCAATCCCAGCACAACATTTGATTGAGGAAAAGCTATTAGTTGTCTACCCAAAGTTGCAAATAAAATGTTGTGATCCATATAATAAAACACAACAGACCAGAAAATGTTTATAAAATAAATCAAGAACAGCCACATCCGGTGGGCAAAACTTGGTACTTTCACATTCATTTACAGTCAATAATGCAAGTGACTTCAGTTACTAATTTCTCTGACACCAGTCTCAAAGTCAGTGAAGAGGAGCCTCCGGGATGCCTCCGGGATGCTGGCCTTCTAGGCAGACTGGCCAATTAAAAGAAAAGATTAAGATGGGCAAAATAACACGGGACACTGGACAGAGGAAAAAGGTGTTATTGACAGACGAATCTAAGTTTGAGGTGTTCAGATCACAAAGAAGAACACTCGTGAGATGCAGAAAAAATGAAAAGATGCTGGAGGAGTGCTTGACCCCATCTATCAAGCAAGGAGGAGGCAATGGGATGTGGTCTGGGGGTGCTTTGGTGGTGGTACAGTGGGAGATTTGTACAGGGTAAAAGGAGATGGTCTGGGGGTGCTTTGGTGGTGCTACAGTGGGAGATTTGTACAAGGTAAAAGGAGATGGTCTGGGGGTGCTTTGGTGCTGGTACAGTGGGAGATTTGTACAGGGTAAAAGGAGATGGTCTGGGGGTGCTTGGTGGTGGTACAGTGGGAGATTTGTACAGGGTAAAAGGGATATTGAAGAAGGAAGGCTATCACTCCATTTTGCAAAGCCATGCCATACCCTGTGGACGGCGCTTAATTGGAGCCAATTTCCTCCTACCACAGGACAATGACCCAAAGCACAGCTCCAAACTATACAATAACTATTTAGGGAAGAAGCAGTCAGCAGGTATTCTGTCTATAATGGAGTGGCCAACACAGTCACCGGATCTCAACCCTATTGAGCTGTTATGGGAGCAGCTTGACCGTATGGTACGTAAGAAGTGCCCATCAAGACAATCCAACTTGTGGGAGGTGCTTCAGGAAGCATGGGGTGAACTCTCTTCAGATTACCTCAACAAATTGATGACTAGAATGCCAAAGGTCTGCAAGGCAGAAATTGCTGCAAATGGAGGATTCCTTGACAAAAGCAAAGTTTAAAGGACAAAATTATTATTTCAATTAAAAAAATTGTTATTTACAACCTTGTCAACAACTATATTTCCTATTAATTTTGCATCTCATTTCATGTATGTTTTCATGAAAAACAAGGACATTTCTAAGTGACCCCAAACTTTTGAACAGTAGTGTATATAAACTCAGCAAAAAAATAAACGTCCTCGCACTGTCAACTGCGTTTATTTTAATTTTGTATGTAAATATTTGTATGAACATAACAAGATTCAACAACTGAGATATAAACTGAACAAGTTCGACAGACATGTGACTAACAGAAATGGAATAACGTGTCTCTGAACAAAGGGGGGGGTCAAAATCTAAAGTGACAGTCAGTATCTGGTGTGGCCACCAGCTGCATTAAGTACTGCAGTGCATCTCCTCCTCATGGAATGCACCAGATTTGCCAGTTCGCGCTGTGAGATGTTACCCCACTCTTCCATCAAGGCACCGGCAAGTTCCCAGACATTTCTGGGGGGAATGGTCCTAGCCCTCACCCTCCGATCGAACAGGTTCCAGACGTGCTCGATGGGATTGAGATCCGGGCTCTTCGCTGGCCATGACAGAACACTGACATTCCTGTCTTGCAGGAAATCACGCACAGAACGAGCAGTATGGCTGGTGGCATTGTCATGCTGGAGGGTCATGTCAGGATGAGCCTGCAGGAAGGGTACCACATGAGGGAGGAGGATGTCTTCCCTGTAATGCACATCGTTGAGATTGCCTGCAATGACAACAAGCTCAGTCCGATGATGCTGTGACACACCGCCCCAGACCATGACGGACCCTCCACCTCGATCCCACTCCAGAGTACAGGCCTGGGTGTAATGCTCATTCCTTCGACGATGAACGCAAATCCGACCATCAACCCTGGTGAGACAAAACCGCGATTTCGTCAGTGAAGAACACTTTTTGCCAGTCCTGTCTGGTCCAGTGACGGTGGGTTTGTGCCCATAGGCGACGTTGTTGCCGGTGATGTCTGGTGAGGACCTGCCTTACAACAAGTCTACAAGCCTTCAGTCCAGCCTCTCTCAGCCTATTGCGGACAGTCTGAGCACTGATGGAGGGATTGTGCGTTCCTTGTGTAACTCGGGCAGTTGTTGTTGCCATCCTGTACCTGTCCCGCAGGTGTGATGTTCGGATGTACTGATCCTGTGCAGGTGTGGTTACACGTGGTCTGCCACTGCGAGGACGATCAGCTGTCCGTCCTGTCTCTCTGTAGCGCTGTCTTAGGTGTCTCAAAGTACGGACTTGCAATTTATTGCCCTGGCCACATCTGCAGTCCTCATGCCTCCTTGCAGCATGCCTAAGGCACGTTCACGCAGATGAGCAGGGACCCTGGGCATCGTTCTTTGGGTGTTTTTCAGAGTCAGTAGAAAGGCCTCTTTAGTGCCCTAAGTTTTCATAACTGTGACCTTAATTGCCTACTGTCTGTAAGTTGTTAGTGTCTTAACAACTGTTCTACAGGTTCATGTTCATTAACTGTTTATGGTTCATTGAACAAGCATGGGAAACTGTGTTTAACTTCATTGCTCTAGGGGGCAGAATTCAGGAAGTTTTGATGAATGAGGTACCCAAAGTAAACTGCCTGTTTCTCAGGCCCAGAAGCTAGGATATGCATATAATTAGTATTGGATAGAAAACACTCTAAAGTTTCCAAAACTGTTAAAATAATGCCTGTGAGTATAACAGAACTGACATGGCATGCGAAAACCTGAGGAAAATCCATCCAGGAAGTGGGATATTTTTGATGTGTGTAATTTTCAACTGCCTGCCTATACAGTCTGTAATGGGATAGGACCCAGATTGCAGTTCCTATGGCTTCCACTAGATAGTCAACAGTCTTTAGACATTGTTTCAGGCTTGTATTCTGAAAAATGAGGAAGAATGAATTTTCTCAGTGGACTATAGAATGAACCAGAGCTGGTTTGCGCGCGTGACCAATTGTGTGTGGTTTGTTATTTTTTCTTTCTATTGAATACGCTATTGTCCGGTTGAAATATTATAAACTATTTAGACAATAGACAACCTGAGGATTAATTATAAACATCGTTTGACATGTTTCAACAAACTTTACCACTACTATTAGGATGTATTCGCCTGCATGTTGACCTCCTTTGAGCCAGTGGATTACTAAACAAAAATCGTCAAACAAAGGCCTCCCGGGTGGCGCAGTGGTTAAGGGCGCTGTACTGCAGCGCCAGCTGTGCCATCAGAGTCCCTGGGTTCGCGCCCAGGCTCTGTCGTAACCGGCCGCGACCGGGAGGTCCGTGGGGCGACGCACAATTGGCCTAGCGTCGTCCGGGTTAGGGAGGGATTGGTCGGTAGGGATCTCCTTGTCTCATCGCGCACCAGCGACTCCTGTGGCGGGCCGGGCGCAGTGCGCGCTAGCCAAGGTTGCCAGGTGCACGGTGTAGCCTCCGACACATTGGTGCGGCTGTGTTAAGAAGCAGTACGGCTGGTTGGGTTGTGTATCGGAGGACGCATGACATTCAGCCTTCGTCTCTCCCGAGCCCGTACGGGAGCAATGATGCAATGTATGTAGCAATGAGACAAGATAGTAGCTACTACAACAATTGGATACCACAAAATTGGGGAGAAAAAGGGGTAAAATGTAAAAAAAATTAAATAATAATAATAATTAAAAATCGTCTTACAAAACAGAGTTTTTTGGATATAAAGAGAGACTTTATCGAACAAAACAAACATTTATTGTGAGTGCAACCAGATGAAGATCATCAAAAGGTAGGTGATTCATTTTATCGCTATTTCTGACTTTCGTGACTCCTCTACTTAGCTTGCGTCCCACCTAGTGGAGAGAGGTTACAATGAAGATCTAATTTTAACGAATGATATTCGAAAGACAGGATCCTGATAAAGGAGCGTTTCTTTTTTTGTTGAGTTTATAAAAAAAAGTTGGTTAATTTTTTCTAATCATTTTGCGTAACAGGGTGAACATTTATAAATGGGACATATAGACTAAAATGAAACATGGAAAAATAGATAATTTGTGTTCAAATTTATTTAGCTTTGCACCATTGTTTTCCCACTAAAGAAATCAACACTTCCTGAATGTGGTGTCATTGTAAAGGGGTTGTTTTCTTTAAACTCCCACACCAGCAGAAATCCACTTTTTCGAGCTGAAAGACGTTGTGCAATATAATGGGTATAATGGCCATCGATGTAAGTCAATAAGTCATCATTTTAGTCAAAGTATGATGCTCCATCACAGAGGCAAATGACTTAATTAACCAATCACCACAGTCAGAACCCTGACAGCCAGCCCCTAGCAACAACTAAGAACACTGTCATGGCCAATCTACTGCTTTCCTCTCAGTTCTCTGACAGTGTTACAGTCAATCAGCCAGCTGGCTCCCTTCTGAGTCACGGTAGCTGACAGAGATAGGGTTGCTGAATTTAATACGGACCTCTAACCCCAAACCTCTAGGCATTACTGTATAGAGAAACTCTCCTCTCCATGTTTCAACTACACAGACATTTTTCTCCATGTATCAATCACTGCTCCTGGATAATGGTCCTACATGGGGAAAAGCCAGATTTTTGGGGAAATTCACAATGGGACAAAGATACGGGTTAATTATTGATTGAAATTTACACTGATTTATGTTGTATTTCACTCCATCAACACCAAAATAGCCGTTTGGTGGGAGTCCACACTAGAGCCCGACCGATATATATCGTTTCACCAATAATATTAGCCCTTTTCACACTATAATCGGCGGATAATTCCACGGATAACTAATATTAAATAAAAATGAATCTCATGCTGATCTGAACACTTAATGCCATTCTCATGATGTGTCATTATGGTCACTACTGTATGTATTAAATCAACACTTGAAGCAGTTATTGGACAATTGCTCTTTTGGATGGCAATATATATGAGAATTCAGTATGGAAAAATTACAATTTCCATTTCCCCGCTGTAAAACAGAATATCAGCAGCTATATCAGTAAGTTTTGTCCCCCCCAAAAAACCATAGCGGTTAGACTACACCACACCAAGACAGTTAAAACTCACTTCCTGGCTTAGCACGATATGTCTGATCAGCTGCACGATGAGATCAAGGTCAATCTTATCATCATCGTCCATCATCTCCAACACATCTATGGTTCTGTCAGAGTACCTGCCAATCAAAATGAGACAGACACGCAGAGTCCCCAATCACAGATAGGAACAGACACAAACAGGAAGAGATACAGACTAATCAATCAAAGAATGAGACAGTAATGCTATCAGCAATGACGCAGAACACTAAATAACAATAATTTATCAAATTGATTCTTTCATTTGTTAGACAGCTTTGACAATCCTCTCAGCAACAATTGTTCAATCAGAGTATAATAAAGGACAGCTAGACATGTCAGACCGAATCTCTTTATTTAAACCGGAGAATCATTATGACATTGTCCCTCAGTAACTCACTTGTCTCGTAGTGTGTGGGCTTAGCAAGGCCAGCTCCCCCTCCCCCTCAGTAACTCACTTGTCTCGTAGTGTGTGGGCTTAGCAAGGCCAGCTCCCCCTCCCCCTCAGTAACTCACTTGTCTCGTAGTGTGCGGGCGTAGCAGGGCCAGCTCTCCTTGTACTCGGCCTCTTTCTGGTCCTTCTCTGGTCTGGAATTCTGACCCTGCATGAAACCTCTCTTCCACCTGGGCCTCTGCTCCTTCTTCTGGGGACGGTACCTGGCGGACAAACACAAGCACACAGTTCAGCCCAAAGTCTAAAGTTACCGGATTAGAAGGTGCTAATCTTCCTCATTCCTTTAGGCTAGTGAATATATCCTAGTGTGTCCAGTAGGAACTCACCTAATCATCTCCAACACATCCTCCAGTAGGATCTCACCTAATCGTCTCCAACACATCCTCCAGTAGGATTTCACCTAATCATCTCCAACACATCCTCCAGTAGGAACTCACCTAATCATCTCCAACACATCCTCCAGTAGGAACTCACCTAATCATCTCCAACACATCCTCCAGTAGGTTCTCACCTAATCATCTCCAACACATCCTCCAGTAGGATCTCACCTAATCATCTCCAACACATCCTCCAGTAGGTTCTCACCTAATCATCTCCAACACATCCTCCATTAGGAACTCTTGTACCGGGAAGGTCATCCCCGGGATGTGGATCATAGGACAGTTATCTGGAAAGAGACAGGGAGGGGGCAGAGAGAGGAATTTACTGACTCTATTCAATGGTCATTCCCAATTTCCAAACTCCATTATACACACTGCTACAACAGAAACACACTGAATCCCCACTGTTTGTCATTGCGTACTAAAGTATTTGGAGAACTTCTCAGCGTTGAGCGTGGCACTCATGAGGATGACCTTGAGGTCCTGTCGGACTCGGAGCAGGTCTTTAACAATGATGAGTAGAACATCAGAGTGAAGGTTCCTCTCGTGAATTTCATCCAAAACCAGGTGGCTGATGGTGGACAACAGACTGACAGGGAGAGAGAGAGAGATTTAGAAAAAGAGAATGATGGGAGAGGAGGATGATGAAGAGGAAGGAGAGGAAAAACACTCACGGGGAAGAGCGAAGCCACTGTAGAATAATACCCGTTGTACAATACAGCACCGAGCCCTGTTTCCGTGGTAACCGACTAAAATGAATTTAAAAAAAAATGTTTTTAATGAATACACAATTGAATACAGGTTATTACATCTGATATACATATTAATACAGTTTATATACTTATTAATACAGGTTATTACAAATTATATAATTATTACAGTTTATATACTTATTAATACAGGTTATTACAGATGATATAATTATTACAGATTATATACTTATTACAGTTTATATACTTATTAATACAGGTTATTACAAATTATATAATTATTACAGTTTATATACTTATTAATACAGGTTATTACAGATGATATAATTATTACAGATGATATACTTATTACAGTTTATATACATATTAATACAGGTTATTCCAGCGTATATACTTGCTTTCCCTAATATACTGTAAGCCATTTAAATCAGGGCCCAGAAAAAGAACGAGGGAGGAGGGGGAGGATGTTGGATAGTGGGAGAAAAATCGACAGCCCTAGGCGGGGTCAGACATAAACGATGACCAGCTGGCCCGGGGTCAGTAAAAACACGTGTTGGGCCAGTGGATCTCGTCAGTGACTTCTCTGACCGGGCCAGTAACTTATCAGCGCATTTCTGCGTTCCAGTTCAACATTTAACTGCTCTGTCGCAGTCTATCATTGACTACAACAAACGGAAAAGTCATGCTGTATTTAAAGCCAGATGATTGGTCGTTCGTTCAAGCACCACACCACGCTCCCGCAAGTCACAACTTCGAGTGGTACATGATTAGATGCCTTAACACAGCACACGCCAGCTGTCCAGAGCAAAATGAAGCACCCATCACTCTACTCTCAAAGCGTATATCTTATAGGGAATGTTATTTACAAAAGTAAAACTTCAATAGTGAACATACTAACAATATGCTGGCTACTGTTAATAGTCTGCTAAAAGATAGCTACACAAACACACCTAGACTTAGTATTAGCTAGCCTGCTGTATGTAGTCAGGTCCCTATCATTTTGGAATTTATTTCTTAAAGGGGTAGCGTCCTATTTTGAGATGTAAACCAATATAGATTCTCAAAATGTCATAGGCCTACTTTATAAACTAAAAGTAATACAATGTCATTCTAGAGAATACAGTAATGACTTGCATTGCTAAATTATATCACACAGCTTTTTTTTTTAAAGGACCAATGCAGCATTTTTTTAAATCCCAATATCAAATGATTTCTGGGTAACAATGAAGTAATTACCATACTGTAACTGCTTTCAATTAAAATGGTCAAAAATAAACAAAATTGGCTTCTAAGCTAAATTGAATTTCTGTGTTGGAGTGATCTGAGTGAGGGGCCTAATTGGAGGATCCTAATGTAAGGGATGTGTAACCTGAAAACTAGCTGTAATTAGCTGATAGGAGCGCAAACTCTGTTATTGGTCTACTAACCAAAAACCCAACTCAGGAAAAAAGCTGTAATTTCAGGGGGTCTTTTCAAACAGCTCTTACACTAAAATTGCATTATCATGTTTTTCAAAATTTCACAGTTTCATTCAAACCTCCGTGTGGAATAAATATATTTTAAAAAACACAGGAAATCACATTTCTGAACGCACTGGCCCTTTAATACAAATCATAATACATGCACACACAAGCACACAGCGTGACAGAAGTACTATCTTCTTCCAAGGCTGATGTGTAGTCCCAGTATGACGTGTGTGAATATAGCCTTGATCACATTAACCTCTCTCTGAGCCCCATGGACACATGATTTCCCCAGTCGGTTATCTCTCCTCCATGTCATCTCCACTTCATTGCAACCTAATTTTCAACCTGATCATCTATTCTGGCTTAAAGGGGTAGCGTCCTATTAAGATGGCTATGAAGAACATGGCTGACGTTTTACTTCTCCCAACCAATTGTGCTATTTTGTTCGTTTATTTGCGTTTTGTGTAACTCATTTTTTTTTTAAACTTATTTTGTACATAATGTTGCTGCTACCGTCTCTTATGACCAAAAACAAATTCTGGACATCAGAAGAGCGATTACTCACCGCGAACTGGAAGAAACTTTTTCCTTTAACGAGTCCGATGAGAAAGAAACACTACTTTCACTGGCCCAGATTCCCGTCATTTGCTTGAAGAAAAGACGCAGGAAAAGGAAACGCAGATCGGTCTGCCTTCTGAGAATCCGTAGGCAAGTGAGTAAACTCCCACTGCCATCCATTCTTCTTGCTAACGTGCAATCATTGGAAAATAAAATTGATGACCTACGATTAAGATTATCCTACCAACGGGACATAAAAAAATGTAATATCTTATGTTTCACCGAGACGTGGCTGAACGACGATACGGATAATATAGAGCTGGTGGGATTTTCCATGCACCAGCAGAACAGAAAAGCTACGTCTGTTAAGATGAGGGGTGGGGGTGTGTGTCTATTTGTCAGTAACAGCTGGTGTGCGATGTCTAATATTAAAGAAGTGTTGAGGTATTGCTCACCTGAGGTAGAGTACCTCATGATAAGCTGTAGACCACACTATCTACCAAGAGAGTTCTCATCTACATCATTCATAGCCGTCTATTTACCACCACAGAACGAAGCTGTCACTAAGAAAGCTCTCAACCAACTCTGTAAGGTCATAAACAAAGAAGAAAATGCTCACCCAGAAGTGGCGCTCCTAGTGGCCAGGCATTATCATGCAGACAAAATAAAATCAGTTTACCAAATTTTAACCAGCGTGTCCCATGTGCAACCAGAGCAAAAAATATCCTAGGCCACCTTTACTCCACACACAAAGCTCTCCCTCGACCTTCATTTGGCAAATCTGGCCATAATTCTATCCTCCTGATTCCGGCTTACAAGCAAAAATGAAAGCAGGAAGCACCAGTGACTCACTCAATATGGAAGTAGTCAGATGATGTGGATGCTACACTACAGGATTGTTTTGCTAGCACAGACTGGAATATGTTACGGGATTCATCCAATGGCATTGAGGAGTACACCACCTCAGTCATCGGCTTCATCAATTTGTGCATCAATTACATTTTTCCCACAGTGACCGTATGTACATATCCCAATCAGAAGCCATGGATTACAGGCATCATCCGCATCTAGCTAAAGGCTAGAGCTGCCGCTTTCAAGGAGAGGGAGTCTAAACCAGACGCTTATAAGAAATCCCGCTATGCCTTCAGACGAACCATCAAACAAGCAAAGCGTCAATACAGGATTAATATTGAATCCTACTGCACCGGCTCTGACGCTCATCGGATGTGGCAGGGCTTGAAAACTATTACGGACTAAACACCTCCTTCTGCAACTGGATCCTGGACTTCCTGACGTACCGCCCCCAAGTCGTAAGAGTAGGCAAAAACACGCTGATCCTTAATGTAACAGTATAAGTTTAGACCGTCCCCTCGCCCATACCCGGGCGCGAACCAGGGACCTTCTGCACACATCAACAACAGTCACCCACGAAGCATCGTTACCCATCTCTCCACAAAAGCCGCGGCCCTTGCAGAGCAAGGGGAACAACTACTTCAAGGTCTCAGAGCAAGTGACGTCACTGATTGAAACGCTATTTAGCGCACACCGCTAACTAAGCTAGCCGTTTCACATCCGTTACACTCACCCCCCTTTTGACCTCCTTTTCCGCAGCAACCAGTTATCCGGGTCACGGCACCAATGTAACAGTATAAGTTTAGACCGTCCCCTCGCCCATACCCGGGCACGAACCAGGGACCTTCTGCACACATCAACAACAGTCACCCACGAAGCATCGTTACCCATCGCTCCACAAAAGCCGCGGCCCTTGCAGAGCAAGGGGAACAACTACTTCAAGGTCTCAGAACAAGTGACGTCACTGATTGAAACGCTATTTAGCACACACCGCTAACTAAGCTAGCCGTTTCACATCCGTTACACTAACACTGGGGCCCCTCAGGGGTGTGTACTTAGTCCCCTCCTGTACTTAGTCCCGTCCTGGCCCCCATTAACATCAACAGGGCTGTAGTGGAGCGGGTCGAGTTTCAAGTTCCTTGGTGTCCACATCACCAACGAACTATCATGGTCCAAACATACCAAGACAGTTGTGAAGAGGGCACGACAAAACCTTTTCCCCCTCAGGAGACTGAAAAGATTTGACATGGATCCCTAGATACTCAAAAGGTTCTACAGCTGCACCATTGAGAGCATCCTGACCGGTTGCATCACCGCCTGGTATGACAACTGCTCGGCATCTGACCGTAAGATGCTACAGAGGGTAGTACGTATGGCCCGGTACTTCACTGGGGTCAAGCTTCCTGCCATCTAGAACCTATGTAATAGGCGGTGTCAGAGGAAAGCCCATAAAATTGTCAGAGACTCCAGTCACTCAAGTTATAGACTGTTTTCTCTGCACGGCAAGCGGTACCAGAGTACCAAGTCTCGGACCAAAAGGCTCCTCAACAGCTTCTACCCCCAAGCCATAAGACTGTGTAACAATTAATCAAATCGCCACCGGACTATTTTACATTGACCCGTCCCTTTTTGTACACTGCTGCTACTCGCTGTTTATTATCTATGCATAGTCACTTCACCCCTACCTACATGTACAAATTACCTCAACTTACTTGTAACCCAGCACACTGACTCGGTACCAGTATCCCCTGTATGTAGCCTTGTTATTGTTATTCTTATTGTGTTACTTTTTATTACTATTTTTTAGTTTAGTTTATTTGGTAAATATTTTCTTAACTCTTCTTGAACTGCACTGTTGGTTAAGGGCTTGTATGTAAGTAAGCATTTCATCGTAAAGTCTACACTTGTATTCAGCATTTCATCGTAAAGTCCACACTTGTTGTATTCAGCATTTCACGGTAAAGTCTACGCTTGTTGTATTCAGCATTTCACAGTAAAGTCTACGCTTGTTGTATTCAGCATTTCACGGTAAAGTCTACGCTTGTTGTATTCAGCATTTCACGGTAAAGTCTACGCTTGTTGTATTCAGCATTTCACGGTAAAGTCTACGCTTGTTGTATTCAGCATTTCACGGTAAAGTCCACACTTGTTGTATATGGTGCATGTGACAAATACAGTTTGATTTCGCCATCTATTCTGTCCTATTCACCCTGACCATCTATTCTGTCCTATTCACCCTGACCATCTATTCTGTCCTATTCACCCTGACCATCTATTCTGTCCTATTCACCCTGACCACCTATTCTGTCCTATTCACCCTGACCGTCTAGTCTGTCCTATTCACCCTGACCGTCTAGTCTGTCGTATTCCCCCTGACCGTCTATTCTGTCCTATTCACCCTGACCATCTATTCTGTCCTATTCACCCTGACCGTCTATTCTGTCCTATTCACCCTGACCATCTATTCTGTCCTATTCACCCTGACCATCTAGTCTGTCCTATTCACCCTGACCGTCTAGTCTGTCGTATTCACCCTGACCGTCTAGTCTGTCGTATTCACCCTGACCATCTATTCTGTCCTATTTCCTATGACCATCTATTCTGACCACTACCCTGTCCTATTTCCTATGACCATCTATTCTGACCACTATTCTGTCCTATTTCCTATGACCATCTATTCTGACCACTATTCTGTCCTATTTCCTATGACCATCTATTCTGACCACTATTCTGTCCTATTTCCTATGACCATCTAGTCTGACCACTATTCTGTCCTATTTCCTATGACCATCTATTCTGACCACTATTCTGTCCTATTTCCTATGACCATCTATTCTGACCACTATTCTGTCCTATTTCCTATGACCATCTGCTCTTGAGTATCTCATGCTACACACTGTACACATTTTTGTCATTTAACACAGAGGTTCCCAAACTTCTTCACTCGGGGGGGGGGGGGGGGGGGGCCCTTCCAGCATTGGAAGGACATCCCCGCCCCCCACCTTCCCACGCGTGCACATGCCACCTCTACAAGCACTGTTCATGACACAAACTGTTCACACCCCTCTTGTTGGTGGAGAGAATCTAGCAGGTTTAAAGCTTATTTCCTGCAATTCTACATATCTTTGTTCATGGGGCGCAAAGAAAATGTTGCAGTTTTAAAGCACATTTTCTTGCAATTCTATACATTTTGCCATGTCTAAATGTGCATTCATGTCATATTGGAGTGACCAAAAAATTTACACAAACTTCAAAGTGTTTCCTTTCAAATGGTATCAATAACATGCATATCCCTGCTTCAGGTCCTGAGCTACAGGCAGTTATATTTGGGTATGTCATCTCAGGCGAAAACTGAAAAAAAGTTCCGGTCCTCATTAAGATAGCTAGGTGAGAACCACAGCCATAGTAAGTACATGTACTCTTCTCTCTCTTTCACAGATCTCCTCTGTTGGTCTATGCTCTTCTCTCACTTCCCTGCTCCCCTTGGCCGTTGATCCCTCTAATCCACTGATCCTGTTATCCTCTCTTTCTCTCTACAGCTCTCCTCTCATCTGTCCATCTCTCTCCTTCACACTTCTCCCTCTCCTTCTCAAGCACCCACACACACACACACACACACAACGCCCAGAGCAGAAAAACACACAACTCGCGCACACACACAAACATGCGAGCACACACACACAAATAGCGCGCACACAAACAAGGTGCGAGCACACACACACACACACACACACACACAACCCGCGAGCAGACACACACACACACAACTGGCTGCTTGTACAAAGTTCTCTCAATCCATTAGCGCAAAACTCAACTCAACTGGTGATCCCAGAGCTTGAGAAATCGATAACCCAGGTGATCACTGACAGGAGCGTGGCTTAGGAGGACTATAGGGGATTCATAGATCTCCTTTCAAAGCCCACCATCTGTGGAAACAACCACCCAGAAATCTAAACTAACATGAGAGTTCATCACAACACACTTCCTATGCAAAACAGCATACACCTTTAAGTACTTTAGGAAGAAAAAGAGACAGAAAGAAGAGAGAGAGAGAGAGAGAGAAAGACAGAAAGAAAGAGAGAGATGGAAAGAAGAGAGAGAGACGGAGAGAAGAGAGAGAGACGGAGAGAAGAGAGAGATGGAGAGAAGAGAGAGAGAGACGGAGAGAAGAGAGAGAGACGGAGAGAAGAGAGAGAGACGGAGAGAAGAGAGAGAGACGGAGAGAAGAGAGAGACGGAGAGAAGAGAGAGAGACGGAGAGAAGAGAGAGAGATGGAAAGAAGAGAAAGATAGAGAGACGGAAAGGAGAGAGAGAGACGGAGAGAAGAGAGAGAGACGGAAAGAAGAGAGAGAGACGGAAAGAAGAGAGAGAGACGGAAAGAAGAGAGAGAGACGGAAAGAAGAGAGAGAGACGGAGAGAAGAGAGAGAGACGGAGAGAAGAGAGAGAGACGGAGAGAAGAGAGAGAGAGAGACAAAGAAAGAGCGCGAGAGAGAGAGAGTGCGAGTGAGGGACCACTGAGGCTGCAGACAGCTGTATAGCCATCTTGTCTGGATGTTTAGATGTTCTCAGTGAGTCTCAGTGGAGATGTGTTCTGCACCATACAGACACACAAACAGACACACTGAGCTTTCGCTCCAGCTGACATGGCAGCTTTTGTTCTGTATTTCTGTTCAACTCTGATGTTAGTGGCAGATGGAGCAAAGCAACTTATCCCATCAAGGGTGTGTGTGTGTGTTTGGTCTGAAGGACGAGAACCATTGGTAGTGTGTGTGGGGTACAGACAGACAGGGTTAGGGGGTACAGACAGACAGGGTTATGGGGTACAGACAGACGGGGTTATGGGGTACAGACAGCTTGTACAACCTACACACACACACACACACACTTTCTAGTTAGTCAGAGGCATTGGGGATTAGGATTATCAGAGTTTAAACCCTGTACTCGATGTACAGCTGTGCTTTCTCCACGCCCTTAACCCTCCACCCTCCACACCCTCCACGCCCTCAACCCTCCACGCCCTCAACCCTCCACCCTCCACACCCTCCACGCCCTCAACCCTCCACGCCCTCAACCCTCCACCCTCCACGCCCTCAACGCCCTCAACCCTCCACGCCCTCAACCCTCCACGCCCTCAACCCTCCACGCCCCACGCCCTTCACCCTCGAACCCGTATCCAGATTGAAAAGGGCTGATATGGGCACTAATAAGTGGCTAAATTGGAACGTTAGAGGCTGTACAGTAACATGCCAGAACTCAGGCTCTGTGACTTCAGAACTCAGGCTCTGTGACTTCAGAACTCAGGCTCTGTGACTTCAGAACTCAGGCTCTGTGACTTCAGAACTCTGTATGGATTGACTGACATACATTCTGACTTTAGGCAACTTTTGCAAACACTAAAATAGTCCATGAGTGAAATGCTGTAAATTGAGAGGACTATGCATTTTGAAAGATGAGAGGTTGAGGATTATAATACATTTTGCTTTGATGTCATACAATCAAGCCAAACACCGGAGAGTCCAAAATGTGCACTTCAAAATTCCATATCATAAAACTCATGTAATATACAATGTTCATGATCTCGATGTTTGATGTACAGTTACAAGATGACATGGCCTCATTCCCTGGGTTGTTCTGAACAGAATGAGCCTGATCATTTTCTGCGTCACACATACCTGAATGCACTAATCACTCCATTCTATACGCACCAAAATGACATATCGGTATCTCTGAATAGCCCTGTGAAAGCCTAACATTGTAAAGATAATATTTGATCATATGTGGAAATAGAACCAGCTTTAAAACGACGCTGCCCTCCTGACGTGTGATTTATAATGGACCGTTTTGGGACTGCGTAAACAACAGTAATGGTGTGTCGGCGGGGATAGAGGGCCGCGTTGCAAACAAACAAAACAACACCTGTGCTTCCTCTAGTTCCTCAACGGCACAACGAGGACAGATAAAAACAGTGGGCTTCCTCTAGTTCCTCAACGGCACAACGAGGACAGATAAAAACAGTGTGCTTCCTCTAGTTCCTCAACGGCACAACGAGGACAGAAAAACAGTGTGCTTCCTCTAGTTCCTCAACGGCACAACGAGGACAGATAAAAACAGCACCTTACAGTTGAAGACTTCTTCTTTCAGTCATAAAAGTGCAAAGAAATGACTTGGGAAGTGTACACTTTGGAGAGGTGTGTGGTGACTTGGAGATACTATTTTAGTCCTCTCATTCAAACTCTTGTGCTTTTCTTGTCTAATGTTGCACCTATCTTACATTTCCCAGGAATATTCTCAACATGTTACTGAACGTATCCAGAGTATTTTCAGATTTTCATTATCAACAAATGCGGTGAAAAGTCCAGTAAATGTCAAATTCACATAAAGTCAACAGTGAAACGTTTGGATTCAGTCTTGTGTCAGATGAAAGTTGTGTCCTCAACTTTGGCCTAATAATCTCCAAACTGTTTCAATTACTACCATGCTTGTGCTTTTCATATTTCCTCTGTTAAGAAACATTTTAAAATGTAGCCCGGTCCATGTAACCCAATTGCCACGAGCATAAAGGGTTAAAGAGAGGTTCCACTCCAAACAGAAAACTCACCTCTGCAGGCGGATCTGATAACCACATGAGTTCCCGTCCCCTACACTCTCAGCCCTCTCCGCAGCCACCCGCTCTGCTACCTAAAACACAATGAGAGGAGAGAGTACACACCTGCAACAAGCACACATCAGAAATTACACGATATGTATATTCAGAAAGGTAGGACACACACACACACACACACACACACCTGGAACGGGTGCAATACACACACACACACACCTGGGAAGGGTGCAATACATACACACACACACACACACTACTTACAGATATGGCACTGATGCGACGTGGCTGGGTGCAGACCACCCTGCAGACTGAACCCATGCCCCTCTCTATGTAGTCATCCAGGATAAACTGGGTCACCTGGGTGGTCTTACCACACCCCGTCTCTCCACTGACCACCAGCACCTGGCTGGACCTGATCAACTCCACCAACTCCTGATGAACCAGAGAGAGGACAGTGGGAATACGGCAAGAGCCTTTCTGTCCTATGAAAACCTCTTATCATCCTTAATAACTTAACCTCTTATCATCCTTAATAACTTAACCTCTTATCATCCTTAATAACTTAACCTCTTATCATCCTTAATAACTTAACCTCTTATCATCCTTAATAACTTAACCTCTTATCATCCTTAATAACTTAACCTCTTATCATCCTTAATAACTTAACCTCTTATCATCCTTAATAACTTAACCTCGTATCATCCTTAATAACTTAACCTCGTATCATCCTTAATAACTTAACCTCGTATCATCCTTAATAACTTAACCTCTTATCTTTTCAGGAAATGGAAAACAAGTCAATATTTTAACAAACATTAACAAGCATTTTAAAACTTCTGACGCTATTTAGAATACATGTATTGGTCCTGGAGTTATGAAATGTTCAGAGTACATTGAGTTGCTTTCGATTCATGTACAAAAAAAAAAAAAAAAAAAAAAAAAAGTGAACATAATGACAACCATTTCTGTATGGACGTTGCTTTGAGTACGGGGTCATTGTTATGCTGACACAGGAAAGGTCCTTCCCCAAACTGTTGCCACAAAGTAGGAAGCACAGAATCATCTAGAATGTCATTGTATGCTGTAGCGTTAAGAGTTCCCTTCACTGGAACTAAAACAGCTCCCTGACCATTATTCCTCCTCCACCAAACTTTACAGTTGGCACTATGCATTCAGGCAGGTGGCGTTTTTCTGGCATCCGCCAAACCCAGATGGTGAAGAGTGATTCATCACTCCAAAGAACACGTTTCCACTGCTCCAGAGTCCAATGGCGCTGAGCTTGACACCACTCCAGCAGACATTTGACATTGTGCACGGTGCCCAAACCATGAAAAACAACCGCAGACCATTATTCCTCCTCCACCAAACTTTACAGTTTTACGCATTAGGCAGGTACGCATTAGGGCAGGTAACGTTCTCCTGGCATCCGCCAAACACAGATTTGTCCGTGGGACTGCCAGATGGTGAATTGTGATTCATCGCTCCAGAGAACGAGTTTCCACTGCTCCAGAGTCCAATGGCAGCGAGCTTTACAACACTCCAGCCGACGGTAGCGAGTGTCTCTACCGAGGACAGGTGATTAACACGGGCTGCTTGCTCCAGCACTTGGCAAACCCGTTTAGTGAACACTCCTTGTTCGAACACGCTTTTTCAGTTCTGCCCACAAATTTTCTATAGGATTGAGGTCAGGGCTTTGTGATGGCCACTCCAATACCTTGACTTTGTTGTCCTTAAGCAATTTTGCCACAACTTTGGAAGTATGCTTGGGGTCATTCTCCATTTGGAAGCAATCTATTTTGTGAAGTGCACCAGTCCCTCCTGCAGCAAAGCACCCCGACATGATGCTTCCACCCCCGTGCTTCACAGTTGGGATGGTGTTCTTCGGCTTGCAAGCCTACCCCTTTTCCGCCAAACATAACGATGGTCATTATGGTCAAACAGTTCTGTTTTTGTTTCATCAGACCAGAGGACATTTCTCCAAAAACTACAATCTTTGTCAGTTTCAAACCGTAGTCTGGCATTTTTATGGCGGTTTTGGAGCAGTGGCTTCTTCCTTGCTAAGCGGCCATTCAGGTTATGTTGATATAGGACTCGTTTTACTGTGGATATAGATACTTTTGTACCCGTTTCCTCCAGAATCTTCACAAGGTCCTTTGATGTTGTTCTGGGATTGATTTGCACTTTTCACACCAAAGTACCTTAATCTCTAGGAGACAGAACGCGTCTCCTTCCTGAGCGGTATGACGGCTGCGTGGTCCCATGGTGTTTATACTTGCGTACTATTGTTTGTACAGATGTACGTGGTACCTTCAGGCATTTGGAAATTGCTCCCAAGGATGAACCAGACTTGTGGATGTCCCAAAAAATATTCTGAGGTCTTGAGTGATTTTTTTGTTTGTTTTTTGTCCCATGACATCAGGCAAAGAGGCACTGAGTTTGAAGGTAGGCCTTGAAATACATCCACAAGTACACCTCCAAATGACTCAAATTATGTCAATTAGCCTATCAGAAGCTTCTAAAGCCATGATATAATTTCCTGGAATTTTCCAAGCTGTTTAAAGGCACAGTCAACTTAGTGTATGTAAACTTCTGACCCACTGGAATTGTGATACAGTGAATTATAAGTGAAATAATCTGTCTGTAAACAAATGTTGGAAAAATTACTTGCGTCATGCACAAAGTAGATGTCCTAACCGACTTGTCAAAACTATAGTTTGTTAACAAGACATTTGTGGAGTGGTTGAAAAACGAGTTAATGACTCCAACCTAAGTGTATGTAAACTAGTTTTAATGACTCCAACCTAAGTGTATGTAAACTTCTGACTTCAACTCTAGATGAAGTTTCCATACTATGGGTTGTGCATGTAATATGAAAAACTATGTTTTTGTTAAGACAGGGATGTGATTTGAGAAGCTATAAGAGATAATTGCCCCGTTCACAGAGAGATCCCAGGCATTTCACGTAAATACATTAATGATTTCTTGCTCAAAGGAGGCGGCGGTTCGTGTGCAAAGTAAATGGTTATTGTAATTAAGAGTAGTTTCTGAATGTGTCAATGTTAAGTGTCTCTGTCCCTCTCTCTCCTGTCATTCCACTAGGGACCTGCTCTCAGCGTATTACATCTCCAGTCAATAACCGATGCAGACTGTGCGTTTGTCCTGTGTCCCCATGTAATTAGCTAGTATATAAATACTTAAACCAATGTGTAGTACTGAATCATAAGTAAAGCTCAGGGTTTTGCAGATGCAAGGAGGCTACAACAGTTCGGAACGATGATATGATACGAGGTTAGGATTGATAAGTTGACTGTTTAAAAGGATGTGATAGATAAAGACCTTTTAGAATTTAATTGGGAGATGGTAACTCTTTAAAGATCTGCTCTCGCGGTGCCCCAGATCCTAATAAGTTAATTGTTACATGATTAATTTAACAATTAAACATATTTAGGTAATTAGATAATGAACAGTCTTCAGATTAATGTTAAAGTCAAGTCACGACAAGGTGGAATCGGTCTTATACCAAACGGGGATATCTTCTGTAAACCAACCCTACCTTGTCACAACACAACTGATTGGCTCAAATTTGGCTCCACTATTTAACAAGGCACACCTGCTAATTAAAATACATTCCAGGTGACTACCTCATGAAGCTAGTTGAGAGAATGCCAAGAGTGTGCAAAGCTGTCAAGGTAAAGGGTGGCTACTTTGAAGAATCTCAAATATATTTTGATTTGTTTAACACATTTTTGGTTACTACATGATTCCATGTGTTATTTCATAGTTTTGATGTCTTCACTATTATTCTACAATGCAGAAAATAGTAAAAAAAAAAAAAAAAACTGGAATGAGTAGGTGTGTACAAACTTTTGACTTGTACTGTGTGTGTGGCACAGAGGTCAGTTGATTAGGTACACCATACCGTTCCTGCAATCAGCATGCCAATTGCACACTCCCTCAAAACTTGAAACATCTGTAGAATTGTGTTGTGTGACAAAACTGCCTTTTAGTGTCCCCCGCACAAGGGTCACCTGTGTATTGATCATGCTGTTAATCAGCTTCTTGATATGTCACACCAGTCAGGTGGCAAAGGAGAAAGGCTCACTAACAGGGATGTTAACAAATTTGGTGACAAAATTTGTGCACATGGAACATCTCTGGGATCTTTTATATCAGCTCATGAAACATGTTGCGTTTATATTTTTGTTCAGTGTAAATTAAAATTGGCAAATGTAGATGCAAGGTTTTCATCAATCAGAAACGTTTTACAAGATGAGATCCTATTCTTGTCTTAGGTAAAAACGCCCACATGGTAGGCAGAGGCCTATAGCATCCACATGGTAGGCAGAGGCCTATAGCATCCACATGGTAGGCAGAGGCCTATAGCATCCACATGGTAGGCAGAGGCCTATATCATCCACATGGTAAGCAGAGGCCTATAGCATCCACATGGTAAGCAGAGGCCTATAGCATCCACATGGTAAGCAGAGGCCTATAGCATCCACATGGTAAGCAGAGGCCTAGCATCCAAGTTCATCAGGAGGAAAAATATGTCTCAGATCTTACCTCTTTTTTTCCAAAGGATGGAAGCTTTTCCCTGAATTTCTGCCAAAAAAATAAACAGGAAACATGAATTACTACAAGCAGTCCATCAATAGATGTTGAGAACTAAGAACATCTCACCACCAGTTCTATTGGTGTTATGATAACATGTGTGTTTATCAATAACAAACACAGTAATTATAATACTGCTAGTTTTTTATGAAGTGAATTGTCACCAGCATGTCTAGGTATTTAGAGTCCGCCTTCTTCCTCTCTAGATCTCTCTTTAACTGCTGGTCCAGGGCATTCTCCCTGACCACCTCCTGAAACAAATACTCCAGGTCTTTATCCTTCCCTCTCCTCTCCTTCTCCTCCCTCTCTTCTTGGGGTTCAGCTTTAAGGACATCCTGTGGGAAGTAACTGAAAGGCAGGAGAAAGAGACATGATTGTGAATCGCTTTAACGAGTGAGCATGGCAATAGGAACAACAACAACAACAACCCTAAAATCTAGAAGTTAGCCTACCGTTGTGATGTGAGTGGAGTGTTCTGTACTGGCCTCTCCTCAACCTCCTTCTTCTCTTGTTTGAGATCCATTTTCAGGACATCCTGAGAGGGCTCATCACCATCAAAGTAACTGAAACACAGATCAGGTAAATAACAGTGTTGTAGTAAATCACAGGCGGAATGCGTTATGTTTCAAAAGCATTGAATGTAGACGATGATGGTGACATGAGCCCTCCTAAATATTCCAAAAACTTAGGAGATGTAAAAGGAGTTTTTATAGTTTGCAGCTGCAGCAAGCAGGCTCATGTCCACAACACACAGAGGACCCATGCATAGGGCCTAACGATGTCCTGGAGACTAGGGTTAGGGCTGGGGCCTGTGGACCTGAACACATCACATCACTGACTGTCTGTCTGTCTGTCTGTCTGTCCGTGTCACAGTACATGACAGAGCCTACTGCAGCTGTACTCTTCTGAGAGACTGGGAGTGTTCGACATTGCAATCAACTTTAAAGGCGAGTCTAGACTGACTGATCTACAAATCGCCTTGAATCACAAATAACTACTCAAAGGTATTTGTTCATCAGTCAGTCTGTCAGAATTTACCCATAATACAGCACGGTTTTGATGCTCTCAAACACAGCCAGGAAGACAGTGCCTTACCAGTGGCCGCCTCTGACCGGTGCTGACGGGGTTGAACGCCAGTGCTCAGATGTGGAGGGGTGGGCCTCCCTGGCTGGGCATGTCGGTCCTCTCTGGACAGTGTTCAGCAGATTAGTGATATGCTGTTCCCTGGACTCATCCATCTGAACCACTGCCCGCTACACCGCGAGGGGAAACCAACTGCATTAGTACAGAGTTAATCCTGATACATGCTAGATACTATAGATTTATTAGAGATACGTAGCTACTTCGTTATCAAAAAACAGATATAGCTAGTTGTCAGCCGTGATAGTCAACGAGACTATGTAACGAGAGTTGACTACCAACGACAACAACCCAAGCAAGCCACTACACACCAGATACACAGGTGCCTCTGTAACTAATGTTACACCACTAACCGATTTTCTCTCATTTTCTTTCCTCTTCAAGCCTCCCCATTTGGCGTACCACAGTCCGATCTCCCGGCCCTTTAGATGCGGGGGTGGACGGTTTGGTCCCCCACCTCTCCCTCCTCGTTCTCCCCGGTCCTCCCTCGACTCCGTTTCGGTGCTCCGCGGGTGTCCACCACCACTCGACCCAGCTAGGCGGTCCCACCTCTCCCGGCTCCCATCCCGTCCGAATCCTCGACCTCCTCTTCGGCCACCTCGTCGGCCGCCTCTGCCCCCATAACCTCCATAACTCATAACGCCTTCAAAACCACAGAAACACAGCTATGGCAAGATAGCAGTGCAAGACACTGTCTGTAGACTTACAAATTGGGACTAGCCAGCTAGCTAAACTTGCTGCACTATTCGAAACCTTTGCCTTGGGATTTGCTAGCTAACGTTAGCTAGTAAACGTTAGCCGGCCCGTGGATCAAGTAGATGTGCTAAATTAATAATTGTATATCTCGAAGCGTGTACATATTTCAGATGATGTTCGAAATACCTAAGTAGTTGAATGTGAAAGAAATAAATAGCATTTCCGCTGATATCAAGAGAACATCTGTATATATTTTTTTTGCAAGGATGTGAGTCTTGTGTATAGATATATATCCTGTCGCATAGTTTACACAACAATGAAATAGTCGAAGGATGATGACGTTTCTCTCATGATAGGCTTGGTTCGCGCAACCCGGCGAGACCCCGAAATACTCTGAATGCACGAAATGCTACAAAATATATGTTGTGACTTGTCACTCCAGGGTTTTTTTTCTGGATCAAAATGGGGCTTGCTGTGAGTAGTGGGGCATGGTAGAAGCCCTCACCAAAGAGATTTCTTTTTTTGCTGTTTTAGAGGGAATTTCCTGCAATTCTACATCCCTTTTTGCCATGACTTATGCCTTGTTCTTATGCTATCCGAGTGACTCAAACATTATAACAAAATCAATGTGGGTCCCATGAGAGAAGGAGATAATTAAAAATGTTAGATTCTCCCTGTCTAGTTATAATTTTAGTAATTGTTAGTTCTCAAAAATGTTTTATTTAAAAATATATAGGTCCATTATCTTTTTTACATGAATTATATCTGATGTTAGATGTTTAAGTTTACACCGTTTTTTTAATCATATTTTTTGGAATGGTGGCAACGATTTAGCAGCGGCAGTTAAAAAAAAAAATATATATATATATTTATTTAACCTTTTTTAACCAGGGAGGTCAGTTGAGAACAAGTTCTCATTATGACTGCGACCTGGCCTAGATAAAGCAAAGCAGTGTGACACAAACCACAACACAGAGTTACACGTGGAAAAAAACAAACGTACAGTCAATAACACAATAGAAAAAAGTCTATATACAATGTGTGCAAATGTCATGAGGAGGTAAGGCAATAAATTGGCAATAGTAGCGAAGTCATTACAATATAGCAAATTAACACTGCAGTGATAGATGTGCAGATGATGATGTTCAAGTAGAAATACTGGTGTGCAAAAGAGCAAGAAATTAAATAAAAACAATGTGGGGATGAGGTAGGTAGATTGGATGGGCTGTTTACAGATGGGCTGTGTACAGCTGCAGCGATCGGTTAGCTGCTCAGATAGCTGATGTTTAAAGTTAGTGAGGGAGATATAAGTCTCCAAATTCAGTGATTTTTGCAATTCGTTCCAGTCACTGGCAGCAGAGAACTGGAAAAAAAAGGCCAAAGGAGGAATTGGCTTTGGGGATGACCAGTGAGATATACCTGCTGGAGCAAATGCTACGGGTGGGTGTTGTTATCGTGACCAGTGAGCTGAGATAGGGCGGAGCTTTACCTAGCAAAGACTTATAGATGACCTGAAGCGAAGGCCAGCCAACGAGAGCATACAGGTCGCAGTGGTGGGTAGTATATGGGGCTTTGATGACAAAACGGATGGCACTGTGATAGACTGCATCCAGTTTGCTGAGTAGAGTATTTTGTAAATGACATCGCCGAAGTCGAGGATCTGTAGGATAGTCAGTTTTACGAGGGTATGTTTGTCGGTGTGAGTGAAGGAAACTTTGTTGCAAAATAGAAAGTTAATTTTGGATTGGAGATGTTTAATATGAGTCTGGAAGGAGAGTTTACAGTCTAACCAGACACCTAGGTATTTGTAGTTGTCCACATATTCTAAGTCAGAACCGTCCAGAGTAGTGATGCTAGTCGGGGGAGCGGGTGCAGGCAGCGATCGGTTGAAAAGCATGCATTTAGTTTTACTAGCGTTTAAGAGCAGTTGGAGGCGACGGAAAAGTGTTGTATGGCATTGAAGCTCATTTGGAGGTTTGTTAACACAGTGTCCAAAGAAGGGCCAGATGTATGCAGAATGGTGTCGTCTGCGCAGAGGTGGATCAGGGAATCACCAGCAGCAAGAGCGACATTGTTGAAATATACAGAGAAAAGAGTCGGCCCGAGAATTGAACCCTGTGGTACCCCCATAGAGACTGCCAGAGGTCCGGACAACAGGCCCACCGATTTGACATACTGAACTCTGTCTGATAAGTTGATTGTGAACCAGGCGAGGCAGTCATTTGAGAAACCAAGGCTGTTGCGTCTGCCGATAAGAATACCGTGATTGACAGAGTCAAAAGCCTTGGCCAGGTCGATGAAGACGGCTGCACAGTACTGTCTTTTATCGATGGCAGTTATGATATCGTTTAGTACCTTGAGCGTGGCTGAGGTGCACCCGTGACCAGCTCGGAAACAGCGGAGAAGGTACGGTGGGATTTGAAATGGTCAGTGATCTGTTTATTTACTTGGCTTTCAAAGACTTTAGAAAGGCAGGGCAGGATGGATATAGGTCTGTAACAGTTTGGGTCTAGAGTGTCACCCCCTTTGAAGAGGGGGACGACCACGGCAGCTTTCCAATCTTTAGATCTCGGACGATACGAAAGAGAGGTTGAACAGACTTGTAATAGGGGTTGCAACAATGGCAGTGGATAATTTTAGAAAGAGAGGGTCCAGATTGTCTAGCCCAGCTGATTTGTGAGGGTCTGGGTTTTTCAGCTCTTTCAGAACATCTGCTATCTGGATTTGGGTGAAGGAGAAGCTAGGGAGGCTTGGGCAAGTTGCTGCAGGGGCTGCAGAGCTGTTGGCCGGGGTTTGGGTAGCCAGGAGGAAAACATGGCCAGCTGTTGAGAAATGCTTATTGAAATTCTCGATTATCGTGGATTTATCTGTGGTGATAGTGTTTCCAAGCCTCCGTGCAGTGGGCAGCTGGGAGGAGGTGTTCTTATTCTCATTGGACTTTACAGTGTCCCAAAACTTTTGGGAGTTAGAGCTACAGGATGCACATTTCTGTTTGATAAAGCTAGCCTTTACTTTTCTGACTGACTGCGTGTATTGGTCCCTGACTTCCCTGAAAAGTTGCATATCACGGGGACCATTCGATGCTAGTGCAGTCTGCCACAGGATGTTTTTGTGCTGGTCGAGGGCAGTCAGGTCTGGAGTGAACCAAGGGATATATCTGTTCTTAGTTCTCCATTTTTTGAAAGGGGCATGCTTATTTAAGATGGTGAGGAAATTACTTTTAAAGAACGACCAGGCATCCTCTACTGACGGGATGAGGTCAATATCCTTCCAGGATACCCAAGCCAGGTCGATTAGAAAGGCCTGCTCGCAATAGTGTTTTAGGGAGCGTTTGACAGTGATGAGGGGTGGTTGTTTGACCGCGGACCCATAGCGGATGCAAGCAATGAGGCAGTGATCGCTGAGATCCTGATTGAAAACAGCAGAGGTGTATTTGAATGGCAAGTTGGTCAGGATAATATCTATGAGGGTGCCCATGTTTACAGATTTAGGGTTGTACCTGGTGGGTACCTTGATGATTTGTGTGAGATTGAGGGCATCTAGCTTAGATTGTAGGACTGCCGGAGTGTTAAGCATATCCCAGTTTAGTTCACCTAACAGAACAAACTCTGAAGATAGATGGGGGACAATCAATTCACATAAGGTGTCCAGGGCACAGCTGAGAGCTGAGGGGGGTCTATAACAGGCAGCAACAGTGAGAGACTTCTGGAGAGATAAATTTTTAAAATTAGAAGCTCGAACTGTTTGTGCATAGACCTGGAAAGTATGACAGAACTTTGCAGGCTATCTCTGCAGTAGATTGCAACTCCTCCCCCTTTGGCAGTAATGTCTTGACGGAAAATGTTGTAGTTGGGGATGGAAATCTCTGAATTTTTGGTGGCCTTCCTAAACCAGGATTCAAACACTGCAAGGACATCAGGGTTGGCAGAGTGTGCTAAAGCAGTAAGTAAAACAAACTTAGGGAGGAGGCTTCTGATGTTAACATGCATGAAACCAAGGCTTTTACGGTTACAGAAGTCAACAAATGAGAGCGCCTGGGGACACGCAAGGCCTGGGTTGACCTCCACATCACCCGAGGAACAGAGGAGGAGTAGTATAGGGGAAACGGCTAATATAGGGGAAACACTGCACGCACGCACACACACACACACACACACACACACACACACACACACACACACACACACACACACACACACACAGTGAAGTCTCTAAGACTTTGTGCCAAGTGTAATGGAAGCTAATCCTTAATGAGGAGGTCAGGACCTAGTTTGGTATATTTCTGTTTGATACGTTCATGGTGTGTTTGAGAATCTTCATTGATCACTCCAGGGGCCACCTGTGATTGTATCATCAAATCCTACGGAGGGCATTTAGGTCCAAAATAAGTACATGTTAGGGTCAAATTAAATTCAAATAGAAGCCAAATCAAAACAATAAACGGATAAGACTAACAAAAAAAATGATTTAAACAAGTTCCTTGTTTTAATGCCTGTGGTGTGTAGAACACAGTAACATTATCTTATGGCTTTTTTCAAGAATCACTTAGCTGCAGTTGCCTTTCTGGCTCATATTGTATATATTGATCCAGAGCTGTTTGAAATTACTGGGGAAGATACTGATGTTCTTCACTACGTGTTCAGTTTCCCGCTGCTCCCCCCCTAACACAGAGTTTTTAATTGGACTGTGTTCAGTCTCCCGCTGCTCCCCCTAACACAGAGTTTTTAATTGGACTGTGTTCAGTCTCCCGCTGCTCCCCCTAACACAGAGTTTTTAATTGGACTGTGTTCAGTCTCCTGCTGCTCCCCCTAACACAGAGTTTTTAATTGGACTGTGTTCAGTCTCCCGCTGCTCCCCCCCTAACACAGAGGTTTTAATTGGACTGTGTTCAGTCTCCCGCTGCTCCCCCTAACACAGAGTTTTTAATTGGACTGTGTTCAGTCTCCCGCTGCTCCCCCTAACACACAGTTTTTAATTGGACTGTGTTCAGTCTCCCGCTGCTCCCCCCCTAACACAGAGGTTTTAATTGGACTGTGTTCAGTCTCCCGCTGCTCCCCCTAACACAGAGTTTTTAATTGGACTGTGTTCAGTCTCCTGCTGCTCCCCCTAACACAGAGTTTTTAATTGGACTGTGTTCAGTCTCCCGCTGCTCCCCCCCTAACACAGAGGTTTTAATTGGACTGTGTTCAGTCTCCCGCTGCTCCCCCTAACAAAGAGTTTTTAATTGGACTGTGTTCAGATTGCCTTTAGCAATCTGTTGAATTTATAGGGAAGTGAGATGTTATTATTATTATTTTTTTTACAGAGCAGAGCTAATTAGTGCCATAAAGCATGGCAAATGTGAGCGAAGGAGAGATGAGAAGGAGAGAGAATGAGGGGAGAGGAGAGAAGGTGAGAGAAGGAGAGAGAGTGAGAGAAGAAGAGAGAATGAGAGGAGAGAGAGTGAGAGTGAGAGGAGAGCGAATGATAGAAGGAGAGAATGAGGAGAGAGAATGAGAAAATGAGATGAGAGAGTATGAGAGAAGGAGAGAGAAGGAGAGGAGGAGATAATGAGAGGAGAGAGAATTAGAGGAGAGAGTGTTAGAGGAGATATAATGAGAGAGAATGAGAGGAAAGATAATGAGAGGAGGGAGAATTAGAGGAGAGAGAGATAGAGGAGATATAATGAGAGAGAATGAGAGGAGAGAATTAGAGGAGATATAATGAGAGAAGGAGAGATAATGAGAGATGAGAAGGAGAGATAATGAGAGGAGAGAGAGTTAGAGGAGATATAATGCGAGAAGGAGAGATAATGAGAGGAGAGAGAGTTAGAGAAGATATGAGAGGAGAGATAATGAGAGATGAGAGAAGGAGAGATAACTAGAGGAGGGAGTTAAACATACAGGGAGCAGTGGTAACTCTTGAGTGTAATACTGAAAGAAAGGGAGAGCTTTTAAGAGGGTGCAAGATTGAGGGAGAGAGAGAGAGTCATGTGTGTGAGACGTGTGAGGTAACAAGGAAGATCCCACATAAACCTGGAGTCCCTGTCATGAAACACGGATCATATTTTCACCAAGAGCCCTTTGAAATGTTCTTCCTCACCGTCTGCTTCTCTCACCTCTGAAGCTGTAATTCTCACAGTACTAATGAAGGAGTCTGTGACTCTCTTGTAAATGCTTACCATCCGTCAGTCTGTCTGTACCTCGTCCACCATTATGGCGGTGCCGCGTTAGACCCAGTTGTCCAGCCAATGAATCAACCACAACACCACTACTCAACCTCAATAGAAATGACTTCAGTATCATTTACGTCAGGGGTGATGCTGCTATTCAATCAAATGAATGAAAATTGACATCAGCGTCAGTTTAAATGAAGGACAGGAGATTCATTATCTTTGGGGTTTACTTTTTTTAAATGTATTTTTACCAATATTCAGCCTTCTGTGTGTACCTAATATGAGTCCCCATGTCTCATGAGGATATTTCACTTCCTACAATATTCTACATTTAAGATCTGCCAGTAACCAGTTTGGACTGAAATGTATTCCGTCTGTGAGAAATATTATGGGAGAAGATATGAACGATTCACTATAAGTCTGGGTTTGAATCAGAGGTTTCCTCTGGCGTTGAAATTAGGGGGGAAAATCCAGACGTATCTCCTTCTGCTAGTGCCTTTTGTCTCAACTTGCGAGACAGGGAATGAGAGGGGTGGGGCAAAAGACAAAGAGGGGGAGAGAGAGAACTGAGGACAGAGAAATAGAGTTAGCCAGAGGGGGAGGGTTGCTTTAGTATGGATTAAATAATTGAATATCCCTCCCCCGTCTGTGTTTCCTTAAGGATGGTAAAGGAGTACCTCCCGGTGGTACCTGGCAACCAACAACCTTTGACCCCCCCCATACTGAATTATTTAACCCAGAAGTGATGATGATTTAGTGGTAATAACACTTTACATTGTGTTGCATTACACCTAAACAGCTTTTATTCTTCAAGTAACAAGAGTGTCATTATATTGTGTTAGTAGGAGGATGAGATGAAAGGGGTTTCAAGACAGATTATGAATGTGACATTGACCGTGTCAAGAGCTAAGACTCCTCGGACATAAAACAATGACAACAACGCTCCTCTTTCCCTAACAAAGCATTCCTTAACCCAGGACACTTCCTGTGCCCCTCAGTGTCTACCTTGGCCACAGAGGTCATTTTCAAAGGGGAGGTTAAAGCTGCAACAAGAACACAGAAGACGTGTCAGTCTCATGACAGCAGCGTGACCTGTACGTGGGAGAGAGACCGGGGGGGGGGGGGGGGGGGGGTCACTCAAAAACAGAGCAGCTGAAATCACATTAGATAGAGGAAAGAGGAGGAGGACAATAACATTTCCACTGAGGACTGTTGGGAATAACTGGTTTAGTTACCACACACATAACAGGAACACAGAGACTATATACTGTATCAGGTCTGTTGGTTATGTTATAGTTGATTAAAATCTATCATTGAATTTGTTTAGACTGATTCAATTCATTCAATTAGCATAGATAAGTAATTAATATAGGTAAACAAACATTAATCCCAGCCTTCTCAGTGGTATTCCATGCATCCTTCCTCAATGATTTCCAAATAAGAAGAAAAACGCTCATCTAAAAATGTGTACAGTATGGAAAGCAAACCTCAATACCATATAGTCACATGAGCAAGTGATGAGTTTATTTCCATTCTGCTTGGCTGAAGATGCTAAAACTTTTGTCAAAACGCTGAAATGGTCTCTATTCATTACAAGGTCAAAAGTCAACTCATCTACTGAGACCCATTGGTTATGATTCATGAGCCATATGATTCATAAGCTATATGATTCATCAGCCAAGCCATATGATTCATAAGCCATATGATTCATAAGCCATATGATTCATAAGCCATATGATTCATAAGCCATATGATTCATAAGCCAAGCTATATGATTCATAAGCCATATGATTCATAAGCCAAACCATATGATTCATAAGCCATATGATTCATAAGTGAAGCCATATGATTCATAAGCCATATGATTCATAACCCAAGCCATATTGATTCATAAGCCATATGAGTCTATAAGCCACTATTCTCTAACTTGCTTTTTTTTGCCTTAAAGCATTGTGAATGTAAATGCATTTTACAGTGTTGTTTGAGGCATTTTTCTAGTATAAATATTTTATGAGCACATTCATAGGAAGGACAAAACATTATGTGACACGTGACAAAGCTTTTCTCTGCTGAAAGACACAACACAACACAACACAGATGACACACAACGAAACACATCCTTTATGAAACATGAAATAAAACCTGGAGGCTCACATGAGTGTCTGAAATGGTCCCCAAACACAGTGTGGTGAAGAAGACACAACGGCACCTTTTCATCCTCAGGAGGTTGAAGAAATTTGTCTTGGCCCCTAAGACCCTCACAAACGTTTACAGATGCACCATTGAGAGCCCTCCAGGACATCTACAGCACCCGGTGTCACAGGAAGGCCAAGAAGATCATCAAGGACCTCAGTCACGCGAACCACCCAAGCCACGGCCTGTTCACCCCGCTATCACCCAGAAGGTGAGGTCAGTACAGGTGCAACAAAGCTGGGACATACAGACTGAAAAGCAACTTAGAGGCTGCTGTCCTATGAGCATAGACATGGAACACTGGTCACTTAAATAATGGAACTGGCCACTTTAATAATGTTTCCAATCTGTTCAACCCATTTCATACACTATGTACAGCACCAGTCAAAGGTTTTGACACACCTACTCATTCCAGTTTGTTTTTTTGACTATTTTCTACATTGTACAATAATAGTGAGGACATCAACACTATGAAATAACACATATGGAATCATGTAGTAACCAAAAAAGTGTTTTAAAAAATCAAAATATATTTGAGACTTGAGATTCTTCAAAGTAGCCACCCTTTGCCTTGATGACAGCTTTGCACACTCTTGGCATTCTCTCAACCAGCTTCATGAGGTAGTCACCTGGAATGCATTTCAATTGACAGGTGTGGATTGTAAAAAATTCATCTGTGGAATTTCTTTCCTTCTTAATGCGTTTGAGCCAATCAGTTGTGTAGTGACACGGTAGAGGTGGTATACAGAAGATAGCCCATATTATGGCAAGAACAGCTCAAATAGGCAGAGAAACGACAGTCCATCATTACTTTAAGACATGAAGGTCAGTCAATACGGAAAAATTGAAGAACTTTGACCGTTTCTTCAAGTACAGTCGCAAAAACCACCAAGGGCTATGATGAAACTGGCTCTCATGAGGACCGCCACAGGAAAGGAAGACCCAGAGTTACCTCTGCTGCAGAGGATAAGTTCATTAGAGTTAACTGCACCTCATATTGCAGCCCAAATAAATGCTTCAGAGTTCAAGTAACAGACATCTCAACATCAATTGTAAAGAGGAAACTGTGTGAATGAGGCCTGCAAAGAAACCACTAGTTAAGGACACCAATAAGAAAAAGAGACTTACTTGGGCCAAGAAACACGAGCAATGGACATTAGACCGGTGGAAATCTGTCCTTTGGTCTGATGAGTCCAAATTTGAGATTTTTGGTTTCAACCGCCGTGTGTTTGTGAGACGCAGAGTAGGTGAACGGATTACCTCTGCATGTATGGTTCCCACTGTGAAGCATGGAGGAGGAGGAGGTGTGATGGTGTGGGTGCTTTGCTGGTGATGTTGTCTGTGATTTATTCAGAATTCAAGGCACAATTAACCAGCATGGCTACCACAGCATTCTGTAGCGATACGCCATTCCATCTGGTTTGCGCTTAGTGGGACTATCATTTGTTTTTCAACAGGACAATGGCCCAACACACCTCCAGGCTGTGTAAGGGCTATTGGACCAAGAAGGAGAGTGATGGAGTGCTGCATCAGATGACCTGGCCTCCACAATCACCGACCTCAACCCAATTGAGATGGTTTGGGATGAGTTGGACCGCAGAGTGAAGGAAAAGCAGCCAACAAGTGCTCAACATGTGGGAACTCCTTCAAAACTGTTGGGAAAGCATTCCAGGTGAAGCTGGTTGAGAGAATGCATAAGAATGTGCAAAGCTGTCATCAATGCTACTTTGAAGAATCTCAAATATAACATATATTTTGATTTGTTTAACAATTTTTTTAGTTACTATGTGATTCCATATGTGTTATTTCATAGTTTTGATATCTTCACTATTATTCTACAATGTAGAAAATAGTAAAAATATAGAAAAACCCTTGAATGAGTAGATGTCTAACCTTTTGACTGGTACTGTATACAAAAGTATGTGTACACCTCTTCAAAACTGTTGCTGACAGGTTTATACAATTGAGTACACAGCCATGCAATCTCCATAGACAAACATTGGCAGCAGAATGGCCTTACTAAAGAGCTTAGTGACCTTCAACAGCTCAGCCGCGAAGTGGTAGGCCACACAAGCTGATAGAACGGGACCACCGAGTGCTGAAGCATGTAAAAATGGTTTGTCTTCAGTTGCAACACCCACTACCGAGTTCCAAACTGCCTCTGGAATCAACGTCAACACAATAACTGTTCTTCAGGAGCTTCATGAAGTGGGTTTCCATGGCCAAACAGCCGCACACAAGCCTAAGAGCAAGCCTAAGCTCAGCGCCATTGGACTCTGGAGCAGTGGAAACGTGTTCTTTGGAGTGATGAATCACTCTTCAACATCTGGGTTTGGCGGATGCCAGGAAAACACTACCTGCCTGAATGCATAGTGCCAACTGTAAAGTTTGGTGGATGAGGAATAACGGTCAGGAGCTGTTTTAGTTCTAGTGAAGGGAAATCTTTAAGCTACAGCATACAATGACATTCTAGATGATTCATTGCTTCCAACTTTGTGGCAGGAGTTTGGGGAAGGCCCTTTCCTGTTTCAGCATGACAATGCCCCCGTGCACAAATCGAAGTCTATACAGAAATGGTTTGTCGAGATTGGTGTTGAAGAACCTGACTGGCCTGCACAGAGCCCTGACCTCAACCCCACCGGGACGAATTGGAACGCAGACTGATCTATTAACTGATCTACTCCTCCAGGCTCTCAACCACAGGAGGTTGGGTCCTCCAGGCTATCAGCCACAGGAGGTTGGGTCCTCCAGGCTATCAGCCACAGGAGGTTGGTTCCTACAGGCTATCAGCCACAGGAGGTTGGTTCCTACAGGCTATCAGCCACAGGAGGTTGGTTCCTCCAGGCTATCAGCCACAGGAGGTTGGGTCCTCCAGGCTATCAGCCACAGGAGGTTGGGTCCTCCAGGCTATCAGCCACAGGAGGTTGGGTCCTCCAGGTTATCAGCCACAGGAGGTTGGGTTCCTCCAGGCTATCAGCCACAGGAGGTTGGGTCCTCCAGGCTATCAGCCACAGGAGGTTGGGTCCTCCAGGCTATCAGCCACAGGAGGTTGGGTCCTCCAGGCTATCAGCCACAGGAGGTTGGGTCCTCCAGGCTATCAGCCACAGGAGGTTGGGTCCTCCAGGCTATCAGCCACAGGAGGTTGGGTCCTCCAGGCTATCAGCCACAGGAGGTTGGGTCCTCCAGGCTATCAGCCACAGGAGGTTGGGTCCTCCAGGCTATCAGCCACAGGAGGTTAGGTCCTCCAGGCTATCAGCCACAGGAGGTTGGGTCCTCCAGGCTATCAGCCACAGGAGGTTGGGTCCTCCAGGCTCTCAGCCACAGGAGGTTGGGTCCTCCAGGCTATCAGCCACAGGAGGTTGGGTCCTCCAGGCTATCAGCCACAGGAGGTTGGGTCCTCCAGGCTATCATCCACAGGAGGTTGGTTCCTCCAGGCTATCATCCACAGGAGGTTGGTTCCTCCAGGCTATCAGCCACAGGAGGTTGGGTCCTCCAGGCTATCAGCCACAGGAGGTTGGGTCCTCCAGGCTATCAGCCACAGGAGGTTGGGTCCTCCAGGCTATCAGCCACAGGAGGTTGGTGGCACCGTAATTAGGGAGGACAGGCTTGTGGTAATGGCTGGAGCGTAATAATGGAATGGTATCAATGGTATCAAATGCCATTCATTTCAGTCCATTTGCTCAGTTCCAGCCATTATTATGAGCCGTCATCCCCTCAGCAGCCTCCACTCCAGTCTCAGCAGCAAGGTAACTGATCTATTCCTCAGAGTCCAAGTTCTCAGCAGATTATTTAAGAGTAAAGGCACAATATTTAACACACACACACACACACAGACACATACACGCACACACACACGCACACACACACACACACACACATATTGATACAGTTAAACACAGACAGAGCATGCACACATACACACAGTGACATACACACACGTACGCTATGGTCACAAGACGCAGGCCTCCTAATTGTCCCTAGAATTTCTAAGCAAACAGCTGGAGGCAGGGCTTTCTCCTATAGAGCTCCATTTTTATGGAATGGTCTGCCTACCCATGTGAGAGACGCAAACTCGGTCTCAACCTTTAAGTCTTTACTGAAGACTCATCGCTTCAGTGGGTCATATGATTGAGTGTAGGCTGGCCCAGGAGTGTGAAGGTGAACGGAAAGGCTCTGGAGTAACGAACCGCCCTTGCTGTCTCTGCCTGGCCGGTTCCCCTCTTTCCACTGGGATTCTCTGCCTCTAACCCTATTACAGGGGCTGAGTCCCTGGCTTACTAGGGCTCTTTCATACCGTCCCTAGGAGGGGTGCGTCACTTGAGTGGGTTGAGTCACTGATGTGATCTTCCTGTCTGGGTTGGCGCCCCCCCTTGGGTTGTGCCGTGGCGGAGATCTTTGTGGGCTATACTCGGCCTTGTCTCAGGATGGTAAGTTGGGGGTTGAAGATATCCCTCTAGTGGTGTGGGGGCTGTGCTTTGGCAAAGTGGGTGGGGTTATATCCTTCCTGTTTGGCCCTGTCCGGGGGTGTCATCGGATGGGGCCACAGTGTCTCCTGACCCCTCCTGTCTCAGCCTCCAGTATTTATGCTGCAGTAGTTTATGTGTCGGGGGACTAGGGTCAGTTTGTTATATCTGGAGTACTTCTCCTGTCCTATCCGGTGTCCTGTGTGAATTTAAGTATGCTCTCTCTAATTCTCTCTTTCTCTCTTTCTTTCTTTCTCTCTCTCTCTCAGAGGACCTGAGCCCTAGGACCATGCCTCAGGACTACCTGACATGATGACTCCTTGCTGTCCCCAGTCCACCTGGCTGTGCTGCTGCTCCAGTTTCAACTGTTTTGCCTGCAATTATTATTATTTGACCATGCTGGTCATTTATGAACATTTGAACAGTTTGGCCATGTTCTGTTATAATCTCCACCCGGCACAGCCAGAAGAGGACTGGCCACCCCACATAGCCTGGTTCCTCTCTAGGTTTCTTCCTAGGTTTTGGCCTTTCTAGGGAGTTTTTCCTAGCCACCGTGCTTCTACACCTGCATTGCTTGGTGTTTGGGGTTTTAGGCTGGGTATCTGTACAGCACTTTGAGATATCAGCTGATGTACCAAGGGCTATATAAATACATTTGATTTGATTTGGGATAACTCAGACAGAGGAGCTAGTGATCTCCTTGTTGCCTCATTGGTGACGTTGATTGTAATAACAGGTCCATGTGGAGACTGTGAAGAGTGAAACCTTCACCAGTCTCTCTCTCTCTCTATTTCCTTATGGTGGAGACCCCAGATTGAATACTAAGGTGGGTACTATTCTCTCCAGCCTTTCTCTCTGCTCTCCCTTTCTGTCTTCTCTTTCATTGCGCTGCTGTCCCTTAGTCCCAAACCACCTTCACTCCACCTCACATAGTCACTTAGTCCTGCACCACCTCACCTCATCACGTAGTCCTGCACCACCTCACCTCATCACTTAGTCCTGCACCACGTCACCTCATCACTTAGTCCTGCACCACCTCACATAGTCACTTAGTCCTGCACCACCTCACCTCATCACGTAGTCCTGCACCACCTCACCTCCTCACTTAGTCCTGCACCACCTCACCTCATCACGTAGTCCTGCACCACCCACCTCATCACTTAGTCCTGCACCACCTCACCTCCTCACTTAGTCCAGCACCCGCTTCTCCCCACCTCACCTCACCTCATCAAATAGTCCTGCACCACCTCACCTCATCACTTAGTCTTGCACCACCTCACCTCATCACTTAGTCCTTCACCACCTCACCTCATCACTTAGTCCTGCACCACCTCACCTCCTCACTTAGTCCTGCACCCCCTTCTCCCCACCTCACTTCATCACATAGTCCTGCACCCCCTTCTCCCCATCTCACCTCACCTCATCACATAGTCCTGCACCCCTTTCTCTCCATCTCACCTCATCACTTAGTCCTACACCGTTCACTTAACCTCACCTCATCACATGGACACATAATGGACCTTTAAAGCACAGAATGGACACAGGATATGTGTCCCAGATGTCTTAAGCAGCGGCAAATAATGTTTTGTCACGAAATACACTTAAAATATAGAGTTAAAAGGTCAAGATACACTTAAAATATAGAGTTAAAAGGTCAGTCCTTCTAGATCTATCTTTCCAGTCTGCTTCCTGTGTGTGTGCATCAGTATTCTCTGTCCCCTCGTTGTCTTCCTGTGTGTGTGCATCAGTATTCTCTGTCCCCTCATTGTCTTCCTGTGTGTGATCATCAGTATTCTCTGTCCCCTCGTTGTCTTCCTGTGTGTGCATCAGTATTCTCTGTCCCCTCGTTGTCTTCCTGTGTGTGTGCATCAGTATTCTCTGTCCCCTCGTTGTCTTCCTGTGTGTGTGCATCAGTATTCTCTGTCCCCTCATTGTCTTCCTGTGTGTGATCATCAGTATTCTCTGTCCCCTCGTTGTCTTCCTGTGTGTGCATCAGTATTCTCTGTCCCCTCGTTGTCTTCCTGTGTGTGTGCATCAGTCTTCTCTGTCCCCTCATTGTCTTCCTGTGTGTGTGTATCAGTATTCTCTGTCCCCTCGTTGTCTTCCTGTGTGTGTGCATCAGTATTCTCTGTCCCCTCATTGTCTTCCTGTGTGTGTGCATCAGTCTTCTCTGTCCCCTCATTGTCTTCCTGTGTGTGTGCATCAGTATTCTCAGTCCCCTCATTGTCTTCCTGTGTGTGTGCATCAGTCTTCTCTGTCCCCTCGTTGTCTTCCTGTGTGTGTGCATCAGTATTCTCTGTCCCCTCATTGTCTTCCTGTGTGTGTGTATCAGTCTTCTCTGTCCTCTTCTTGCTTCCTGTGTGTATCAGTCTTCTCTGTCCTCTTCTTGCTTCCTGTGTGTGTGTATCAGTCTTCTCTGTCCTCTTCTTGCTTCCTGTGTGTGTGTATCAGTCTTCTCTGTCCTCTTCTTGCTTCCTGTGTGTGTATCAGTCTTTTCTGTCCTCTTCCTGCTTCCTCTGTGTGTGTGTATCAGTCTTCTCTGTCCTCTTCCTGCTTCCTGTAGGCTTCGTTGAGCAGCTGTATCTCCTCGCGGTAGCCTCCCGTCTCCTGTTTCTGCCTGCGACTGTTCTGCCGGTGGGCCTCCACCGTGTCAGGGATGTTGATGTTGATGTTGTCCACCTCGGGGTTGCCACTGTTGGGGATGAGCAGTGAGTAGGAGGCTGTCTCCCCCAGGTCACAGGAGACAAAGCGGTTCTCCTTCCGAGAATAGCGCAGCGACGGGGAGCGGGCGTGGGTGGACGACTGGCTGATGTTAGAGATGATGGACACGCTGTCCATGGCCTCCTCGTTGTCACAGATCTCCAA